>NW_027501460.1:0-62566 GCF_021521415.1 Bidens hawaiensis | reverse complement strand
CATTTTTGCATGTAATTAAAACTGAAAAACCCAAACTAAACTTATTAATTTTCATTTTTTATTTTGAACTTTAAGTAATTTATTAGAATTTAATATACAGTTAAACTCAAATATTTAAGCTCAGATAATAATCAATCATATTTAAATATTAACTAACAAAAAAAATTTAGGCTAAAACTCAATATCATTGGTCAACTTTTATTCTTGACTAAAAATTTTCAAACTCAAATATCAAAATTGAAAAAACCAAAACCTAACGAATTTTAAAAATCTTAAAATTCAAATTATTTAGTTTTAGCTTAAAACTAAACTAAACAAAACCATGCACATGCACACCCCTGAAATACACGTCAATGTGAATGTGTTATAGAAGTAACTAAGTTTTACGGCCGTATAACACGTGTCAATATTTTATAGGCGACTAAAAATTGAAACTCAAATATCAAAATTGAAAAAGCCAAAACCTAACGAATTTTAAAAATCTTAAAATTCAAAATTTCGATTTTTATTTAGTTTTAGCTTAAAACTAAACTAAACAAAACCATGCAGATGCACACCCCTGAAATACATGTCAATGTGAATGTGTTATAGAAGTAACTAAGTTTTACGGCCGTATAACACGTGTCAATATTTTATAGGCCACTAAAATATTTAGTCAATATGCTATGCACATGATATATTATACTTTGTTTCAAAATGTACAAAAAAAATCCAATCCAATTAGCAATTTGTCACATATAATAATAATAACACATGAATATTACTTTTGTTTGTGCTAAAACTTTTTTTTTCTATTTTTAACGGCTAAAATCCCCCAATAATTATAACAATAATATCGTACCTTAACAGCGCGATTGAGCAGGATACGAGAATAGCCCGGGTCACGTAACCTAAACACAATCGATGCGGCTGCCAAAGCCGCGGCAGTCTCCCCTGCCACGTCAGATCCCGGGTGGTTCCGATCGATTTTGTACACCGTACGCAACGTATCCATGTCCTCGGGTCGCTCCCAACAGTTATGATCCGAAATAGCGTCGCCTACTTGAACGTAAACGACGCCTTCGGTTGCGGTTGCTTTTAATAAGTAATCTGTTCCCCATTTAACTGCTTTAACTGCATTTGTTAGTTCACTTCCCATTATCCTACCGAAATCTATCACACTCCAAGCTAGCATTGTTGTTGTGAATGCCATTGGGAACCCGAACTTAATGTTGTCGCCTGCGTCGTAGTATCCGCCTCTCAAATCGATCTAATGCGCAATAGTATGAAATCGAGATCATGATTTGTTCGAATTTGGGGTGTTTACGGTCTGGTTTTGACGGTTTTTTAGCCAAACTGTTAGTAACGGCTTTTGGTTATCGAAACCAAAACCGAACTTTCAAATATAATTTTAAATAATTAGAAATTCTAACGCACATTTCACTAAATAATTAGAAATTCTGACTATTTAGCGAAATATAGGGGTGTAAAGTGTAAACGAGCTAAGCTCGAGCTCGTCTAGGCTCTAGCTCTAGCTCATGAGTATTTTTCAAGCTCTCATTTGCTAATTATTTATTAATTAGTTCGACTTAATAAATTAATTCGAGTTTGGGGTGTTCACCGTCTGGTTTTGACGGTTTTTTAGACAAACTGTTAGTAACGGCTTTTGATCATCGAAAACTGAAACCGAACCGTCAAATATAATTCAAAACCAAACCAGACCGAACAGTTACAAGCGCACAATCAATTCTAACACACAACATTACGTATGAAATCCTGATTAAATAGTAACCTACATTTCGCTAAATAATTAGAAATTCAGACTATTTAGTGAAATGTAGGGGTGTAAAGTGTAAATCGTCTAAGCTATAGCTCATAAGTATTTTCAAGCTCTCGTTCGCTATTTATTTATTAATTTACCTATTTATTTTATTTTACTTATTCTATCATAATTTTATATATATTAAATTACAAATTATTTTAAAAATATATAATCCATATATTAATTAAAAATTAGTTAAATAATAGACTTGTTTAGGCTTGTGAGTCAACAAATGAAGCTCAAATTCAGGCTCTTGTCATGCTCTGTTTCTAAAACTCGAGCTTGGGTCATTAGTAGTTTTTCAAGCTTGGCTCGTATATTATTTAACATCTATTAATTATTTTACTTATATTCATACCTATACACTTTATTTCACTTATTTTTATCATAACTTTATATATAACAATTGTAATAAAAACATACATACCTGATATACTAATTAAAAATTATTTAATGAGCTCGAGCTTGAGCTTGGCTCGTTAACAAACAAGCCTATCACAAGCTCAAGCTCATGCTTTTAACGAGCCTAAAAGCATACGATGTAAAATGTAACTACTTACACCAGCGGAAGCTCCGTCGTGCAATGCGGAGTGACTCCGCCACTTTACGCGCTGGTCCGGCGGCAGTTTGCCGGACCGCTGGCCTTCGAAGAACATAATGCACTTCCGTAGAGCATCAGAGTAGTCATGAGCAATAGCAGACGTTAATAATAATAATAATATCAAAATAATAAAAGTTGCCGGAAATTTTGCCGGAAAAGTCGCCGGAGAAGAAACTGATTTTGGCGCCATTTGGAAGTTGCGGGAGTGAGAAGAAAGGAATGGATAAAAGTGAAAGCGTCGTCGTTTGATTTATAGAGAATAATAATAATAATAATAATAATAATAATAAGTGGGTCATTGGATTCTTGGGTTTGGGTGAATGAGAGTGTGACACGTGGCGGGGTTGGAAGTGATGGGTCACGCTTTTGTTGACTTGTGTGGTAAATGGTAATATGGTGTGACTATTCGGGTCGGGTGGGAGTAGTGTAAGTAAGTAACCGTTAGGTGGGCCCACAAGAAATTGTGTCGTCTAGGGATGGCAAAAATGTATGAGTCCTGGCGTCCGGCATGTATACCTGAAACTCGAAACAAATGGAGTGGGTATATACTCGAAACCAGATGGGTATGGGATGGCATAGGATTAATGAACTTTTCATAGGTACGGGCCGGGTATGAGATTAGATGATACCCGACCCGATCACCTGAAAACACATACACGTTTACCCGAACATATACCCGAAAAATTCTTTGTATTCCGTAGGTTGTGAAACATTTAAATTGGTAATAATTGTTGTGTGAATAAAAGGCATACAATAATTATAGTGATAAAAAGATATACTTGAAAGTCCCAACGGTTATACCCGATTTCCACAAGTATGCTCGATACCCGAGGGGTAATGGGCCGGGTATGGGACACGATTTTATAGTCGAGTATGGGTATGTGATTCCCAATACCCGACCAAACCTGGCCGGTTGTCATCTCTATTGTCACGGGATCAACGCGTGAAGTGGCAGTCACTCTGTGTTACGTGATGAAACGAAAACAAACCGTTGGTGTAGTAGTTATATTTTTATAATGTATTCTCGAGTTTTTTTTTAATGAGCCGATCTTGTAAGTTGATCGAGATCGGCTTGGTTTTTTGCTCGAGCTCCAGCTAGGCTTGTTTAACAAATGAGGGCAGAGCTGGAGTGAATATTTAAATAACTTTTTTTATTAGGATATTATGAGTATTGAGTAAAATAGAATATAAAATTATAATAATAAGAAGTGGGTCATTGGATTCTTGAGAATGGGCGAATGAGTGTGTGACACGTAACCGGGTTTGAAATGATGGGTCGGGGTGATCACAGGCTTTTGTTGACTTGTGTGGTGTGACTATTCGGGTCGGGTTAAGATGGTGTGTGACTATTGAAAGTAAGTAACCGTTAGTTGTCCCCACACTAAATTGTGACCGTTTACTACGATACAATATTTTGACATATTCTCACTTTTGTGGTGAATCCGTGACAAATAATTTAATAATCATATTTGATTAAATAAAGTTATAAATCTGGTTTTTCATTAATAAGTATCCAAACGATTTACAAAGAAGTGGCGGGTAAACGGAAAACGATAACCCCTTTTAGATAGCAAATTCAATCCTACTCAAAACAAAGTTTTGGTCCGGGCCGATAAATTACTATGCACGACCCATTGAAATATAGTTTTTGTTGTTAAAATTAGTTTTGCTGATTGATTTTCTTTTCTAATAATTCTGCTCAAAAACCTCAAAGCCTGAGTAATGTGAAAATAACTTCGTGATATTGATAAAGATAAACAATGCCCTAAGAACAATGACGGATTCATGATTTATATTCATGGAAAATAACCGTGGGGTTTAACAAAATTTTATGGGGGTTAGTTAAGATTTTCGAGTATAAATAATACTAATTTTCTTTTATGGCGTGTTGTTGCCCTCTATGGTGTCTATGTGGGTGGGTACTGGGTTCGCCCTAAGAATTTAGGGGCGGACACATGGACTCAAGCAATGGAAATAAGAGAAGGAAAAAAAGAAATAATACTTACTTTTTTCAAACAAAAAATTTACTTAAATAAATCGAATGAAATATAGTGTTTCTTTATTCTTATTTTCGGTGTAGTATTTATACACTCAAGAACAATTCAAAAAAGTGTTGAACTCTGGTGTGTACAACAGGACATTAGATTTTTTGTAACGATGCATTATCGTGTTTTACTTTGTATTGTTGTCAGAATTTTAGGTGCATTTTTTCTCACCCTGTATTAGGGCACGTGATGCCTTGTGGATGTTCATAATGTTTTTTTATGTTTCTTAGACCGTGTGCAGTTGGGCTCTTTGTCCATCCGAAAAGCCCCAAAGCATCCGGCAACACCGCCTCCCTTGGGCTACTGAGGCGAATAGTGAAAGTTTGGTGGAGACTAATCGGTGGTTGATTAATTTGTTTTTTTAATAAAAAATTAAAAAAACAATAATTAGGTAATTAGTGGAAACACCCCTATTAGAAAAAGAAAAAACCTATAATGACATGACTCCAAATTACACAAAATACCCTGGAAAGACTTCATTCATTACACAGAGTCTTAACATTACTAAATAACTAAATGATTCAATGCACAATCAATTGATCAATTTAAGTATAAACATTCAAGACCACGACTATCTTTTATTTCAATTCCAATATATAAGAGATTTATGTAACCTGATTTTATCGCATTTTTCCCAACTATTATGATACATACTAAACAATATGTATAACTTTTAGCATACCGATACTAGCCTATCCCGGCTTTTAAACTCATTACAAATACCAACAAGAATGTGTATAAGTACGTGACACTTTGGATCCGATACATTAATCCTTTATCGTATAATAGGTAAGTGACACTTTGGAACGTCAATTTTCAATAGCCACGCTAACCCTAAAATCACAATCACGCGAGCCGGTCTTCGTCCACCTCTGCTCCCATTGATTCCGTCCACATTCACCATCACCGTTTAGCAATCCGTCACTGTCCACGTCCACCGTCCACCGTCGAAACCACCATCCACC
This sequence comes from Bidens hawaiensis, assembly GCF_021521415.1. Classification (NCBI taxonomy): domain Eukaryota; kingdom Viridiplantae; phylum Streptophyta; class Magnoliopsida; order Asterales; family Asteraceae; genus Bidens; species Bidens hawaiensis. The sequence goes on along the minus strand of NW_027501460.1, from coordinate 57,154 downwards.
GTCGCTTATTGTTGTTCACAGGTTTGTTTAGCCTTTGATAATAATTGAAATTGGAATTGAAGCCAATTGATCAATTAATCTTTGAAATCGAACAAATTAATCATCAATACGAAGCTTCAATCGATCAATTTTGACTTTGATGATGAGTTTTAACCATTGAAAACATATATTTTAAGTCTGAACGCTTTAGGTTTTAACCTTTAACGTTTTAGGTTGAACGTTTTTTTTTGTTTTAAATCTTGAGCGTTTTTCACGCACGTAATATACGTTAAGTGATTATTGTGCGTTAACTCAAGAAAGGTATATCTTATGTAGATATTATATCAAAATAACAAGAATTTCTAAAAAGAAAGTTAGGCGACAACACTTGTTTCTAGACTTAGAGCCAAATAAAATCTTAATCATTTGAGCCAACATAAAACATTTACCATATTTGGCTTTTGCCTTGCGCCCCTCACACCTTCACGGTTTCACCGACTTTTTATGATCTTTACCTTAAACTTTGTGCTATTGTCTACATCTTATTTCTTTTATTTCTTCTATAAAATAAATATATTCGAGTCATTATATCTTTGGAATATTGAAACTAACAAAAGGTAGAGCAAGCAAGAGCACAAAGTAGAAGTTAATATTACATTATTACTTATTAGAGATAATGGCGGTTTTTGTCTTTTGGGTTTGATCAAATATCTCCGCGCGGGCGCTCGCGGGGGCGCGGGGGGGAGGGACGCTGATGAGTTCAACAACCAGAGTTCATGAGGTTAGTTGGGTCGGGCTTAATTGCATGTGAAAACAAAGCTATTGGATGAAAATCGTAAATTTAAAACTATTGTACTAAAACCGCATATTTGATCAAACCACGATGACGGAAACCACAGTTCTCTCTTAATATATTAAGGATTATAGTATTATACCAATTGCTTTCGATCTAAAAATTGCATATTCACTCTAATTTTTCGTTCACAAAAATATGTTTGTCTATATCTCACCGCTATTTTGTTTTGGAGAAAGAATAAAAGATTGTTTCCTTTCAAAACTTCCCCTGCCTTCCAAATAAACCACAAAAACACCACCATTATACTACGGTTCAAGGAAAGAGGACGGGAAAACCAACACATCTCTTGTTGTAATCCAATTCGAGCCCCTAATTTGCACCAACCGAGTCATTATATGTGATGTAAAATTGTGTTATAAAATAGTAACTTATATTTTAAAACAATATGCAATCATCTATACATCCTGCATTTTATTCAAGTTTTTATGTATTTCCATTCATATAATTTATTAGTTTAATCTATAAAATATTAAAATGCGTCGAATATAATAACTAAAAAATTTTAGAAAAAGTTTTTACAAATAAATAAAATTAATATCTTACACATATCCAATATACTCGACTAAGATAACATATAGTCAATGAATATGATACAACAGAATACAGGTGTTGGTTGTGTTGAGCCCACCAACCATGGCTCCAACGAAATACGTTTGGGTCTTGGCTAAAGAAATAACAAGACCCAACCTTACAGTTTATGTTAGCTGTATGGACTCTAACGTGGGAAAAAGAACTGGCCCGGTGATGAATCCTTTTGAGTTTTGAGGGTAACAGGACAGCATCCTACCATGTAAGACATTTTCATCATATTATCCCTGAGTATATGTATTTAGTTCACATGTGAACCTGACAAAAGATTCAGAATTGATAGAATTGCATAGGGGTGAGCAATTCGCGGTTCCGAACCGCTAGAACCGAGAAACCGGAATCGAACCGCTAGATCCGAACCGTATTATTGTATTTCGGGTCCGGTTCCGGTTCTTAAATTTGGCTGAAAACGGTTCCCGGTTCGGTTCCAGTTAGAACCGACGGTTCCAGTTATAGAACCGCTAGAACCGAGTTAGGTTTGAACTTTGAAGATAATATTTAAAATCTAATTTATTTAGTAGGCTTTCATACTTCCATGTACGAGTGACCATCCACGTTCTCACTTTCCCCGTTACATTAAAACCCTTACAATATCATAAACAATAATCATCTTCCATGGCCCTAAATCTGTTTTAAAAGATAATTATTTTCTGAAATATTTTGAGTTATTCTAATCTATTTTCAATCTCCTTTATTAAAATATAATATGTTGATATGATAATGTTTTATTTTATGCTTTTTCTTGCACTTTATATTTCATATTTAGAATTTTAATTGAAAACCGGTTCTGGCAAGAACCATTTAACTCGGTTCCGAACCGAACCGGAACCGTTAAAATACGGTTCGGTTCCGGTTCTTATATTTAGCATTTAACGGTTCCGGTTCGGTTCTCGCGGTTCTGAACCGGCACAGCCACAGAATTGCACATATTATGGAATATGGACGCATAATATTTGGGCTTGATTGGGCCCAAATCGGGCTTATTGAAAACAAGCATTCGGGCCTTTTTCAGAAAGACCCAAAATATGCGTTGAGCCCTGTTGACTTGAGGCCCATGAATAAGGGAATGCCTGTGCGTACAAGTTTAGCTAAACTTATCCTGGTCATTCTTTAAGCAAATACACTAGATCAATATTTAAGCAAACACACTTGATAAGCTAAAACCGTAAAATAGACACCGTTAGCCTCGCCACATGAAGGAGGTTCACTTTGTGTCTACACTCCGACATAAGAATAAGTATTGGTCCTTTATGAGAGAAAATTAATAGAAGGTGCTAAATATTAGTGAGAGTATTCATGAGTGAATACCTTTGCTTTACCTCATCATGCATGGAATGTTATATAGTGGATGCATTAGGGCCACTATCACATGATTGTGGGCATGAGAAAACGGTGTAAACAGTTTGTGATAGTGACATCTTGATTAATATTGGTTGTTATCATTCCTTTTGTCATGTGGACCATCTCTACCATGTAGTAGGATCACAAATTCCGGGTCAGGTACCTATGGGGCATGGACCGAAACCAGGTCATACCTCTTATCAAAATTCGTTCTCTTGTAGTTTTTGGTTAAAAGCGACTAATAAATTTGTTAAAAGGTTTCTAAGTTCCTAGATTCATCAACCCTTTTGAGTTTAATAAAGTGTACGCATCAAAACCCCAAATCTTCAAGTTCTTAGCCTACTTAACTCTTCAACTTTTATATTTTATACCTATTTTAATCTCTATACAATATGTTATTAGTTTATCTATACATATTCAACAAACTTTATATTTAGCGAAATACAGTTTTAAAACCCATATTTGTTACAAAATAAAAACCAATTAACTAAATACTAGTAGAAAAGCCCACGCGTTGCGGCGGAAACACAACGGGAATTTGGTCGGTAGCGGTTTGGCTCGTTATATAGCAAGTCTATCATATCGTTATCTTGTTTTCTGAATAAGTATTAGCGTTAAATCTTATCATTATATTTTTAGAGATCATCTTAGATTGGTAGAACCAAAATTAGATAGCAATTAGGATTGGTTTATATATTCACTTGAAATTAGATAGCAATTACGATTGGTTTATAACTTTATATATTAACTTGCTTTGATCATCAAACCAATAATAATTTTAGTTTTCTTAAGATCCAACCAAAAAGAATAAAAATGTGTGAATTTTGCGCAACTAATTTCATCATAGATGGTAATTGAAAGATGCCCAAAATCTTGTTAAAATGATAACCACACAAGGTGACTACCTCAAATGCGGAAACAAGAGGTGTTTTGATGTAATTGCCATTTGGTGCACCTCATAAAATTCTCCAAGATAAATGCAATCACATAAATTCAAACTAATTAAGAAAGAAAAGGAGCTAAATATTCATTAATATGTTTAAATAAGATATACACTATATTTAAAGATGGTAAATGTGTAAAACTGGTTGCCACTATTTACAACTCAGTAATTAGAAACAAACATGACAAGTCATCTTCTTATTTGGGTTCCTCCACCAGCCTTATTTTCCATATAGCTGCTACCAACATCCAATCTACCATAAAACCAAATGAAAATTAAGCGAATGAATTGGCGCAAATATATTTTAAAAAACCGACACCGATCTATAGTATGCAAGTTTTTGGTTTTTGGTTTTCATATGGGTTCAAGGTGTCTGAGTGAAACCGAAATAGCCATACCCAAACGAAAACCATCCTTTTGGTTTTGTGTTTGGTTTAGCATGAATAAAAACTAAAAAAAGATTAATAACTTACGAAAGTTTAAAAAGGTGAAAAATGCTTAAAAAGTTAAGAACTTCAAAAGATACCTTGCTTAGAAAGGTTCTCATGGTCACGAGAGAAAACTAGTTAGTATGATTTCTTGTTGGAATATAGTAAGTTTACTCTCAAAATAGAACTGAAAAAGATGTAAACTTCATTACTTTGTGCAGCACAAATTGTGTAGTAAGCTCTACATGGATTTTAATCTGCAATACCATTCCAAGAAAGTCAAACACCAAGTCAATGTATTGCCTATATTTTTGTCATCGTGGACATGATATATAATAATACAGTTAACTAATATTCAAGAAAGAATGATCCTCACGACCTGTAACATCCTAAAATTTATAATGTTGAATAAAGAAAGTTACGTTTAGTGATTTCGCGTTATTAATTAATTAATATCGAGTAAAGAATGGAACATGGACTTAGATTAATTGAGATGGGTTAAATGAGAATGGGCCTTAGGTCCATGGGCTTTAAGGGATATAAATATCCCCTAAACCAAGCTAAAACCCTAAACCCTCATTTCATTTCCATCATAATCTCTACACACTCCAAACACACACACACACCATAAACGAGCAAGACCCGAGAGAGAGTAAACGTTAGTTGGTATTAGATCTTATTACACGAAATCTAGAGTGCATAAACAAGCTAACCAAGATCGAACGAGCGCTAAAGGTATGTTCTTGACCTTTAAAGTTTACGTTTTATTGAACGTTTAGCCTTTTGAATGTCCTTAAGCTTAAAGATCCAAGCTTTATAGTATATACGGGATATATATACGACCGAAAATGGTTAGGGAACGTTAGTGGGTGATGTCGAACCATAACAAGGGTATTAAAATCGCCAAAATGCTAGATAAAAACCAAACCCGTAGCTGAACTGGGCAACTTCGCCTGCGAACTGGGCAACTTCGCCTGCAAACTGATAACTTCGCCTGCAAAAGCTTAACTTCGCCTTCAAAGCTTAACTTCGCCTTCAAAAGCTTAACTTCGTCTTCAAAGCTTAACTTCGCCTTCAAAGCTTAACTTCGCCTACGGCCAAGTTCGCCTAACTGGTAACTTCGCCTAAGGCCAAGTTCGCCTAATTGATAACTTCGCCTACGGCCAAGTTCGCCTAACTGGTAACTTCGCCTAAGGCCAAGTTCGCCTAAATGATAACTTTGCCTAAGGCCAAGTTCGCCTAACAGATAACTTCGCCTAAAGCCAAGTTCGCTTAAGGTTTAACTTCGCCTAAAGTTAAGTTCGATTAGAAAATAAATTAAAAACCTAATGAAAAATGTGTTAAGACAGTTAATGGAAATAAAATTTTTCCAAGCTGACCTGGCAGCTCGACCCCAGCCAGGGGCTCTGCCCCTTGGACCCTGCTAGGGGCTGCCGCCCCTAGACCCCGCTGCCAGGGGCGCTGCCCCCGGACCCCCGTTCGTTGTGGGTCATATAAAGATAGAAATACAACATAAGTAGTAGTAGTTAATTGATACGTGTAAATATTATACAGTTAGCCGTGCACAGCTCAAGAAGGGAATAACTATTAACGGAGAGCGTAACAGGATTCAGGTGAGTTTCTAGCCCCATTTATGTGTTATGTTTTCGGGGCTGTGTGCATACTCGATATGTTTGTTAATACGCTTATCCTAAGAGATAAGTGTATGCCTTATGTGAATAATGTGATATGTATGAATGATGGCTTGACGGTACGTGAACGATCTTCGGATATTGCACGTACTGTCAGGTTGTAACGCTAAGTATAAGGTAAGTATGATATGTATGCTTATGTGTATGAATGTGATAAAGTTAATAAAAGAAGGAAAGGATTGTTGTATGGTTACGAAGAGGGTACCGGGCCCTAATAATACTCGAGGTATGATGTATGGTTGTATGGTAACGAAGAGGGAATCGAACCCTACTAATATTCGAGAACTAGGGAACCGAACCCTACTAATATTCGAGGAAAGAGGGTACCGAGCCCTAATAATACTCGAGGTATGATGTATAGTTGTATGGTAATGAAGAGGGAATCGAACCCTACTAATATTCGAGAACTAGGGAACCGAACCCTACTAATATTCGAGGAAAGAGGGTACCGAGCCCTAATAATACTCGAGGAAGGAGGGTACCGAGCCCTAATAATACTCGAGCCTAATAATACTCGAGGAAGGAGGGTACCGAGCCCTAATAATACTCGAGGAATGTAGGGCGTAATGCTCTTTATAACGTAAGATATGAAAGTAAGTTAATACAAAAGAAAGTATGAAAGTATGAATGAAAGAATATAAGTTTATGTGTATTGTATAGTGTATGATTAACTAGAACTCACTCAGCGTAGCTGACTTTTAGTATGCACGCAGGTGAGTAGGATGAGGCAGCTCGCTTGAGGAGACACGTGGCACTGAATAAGAGGCTGGCATCGGAAGACTCAAGACGTTTAAGTTTAATGTTTCGTTTATTTTGAAAGACAAAATGATGTTTTAAGACAAGACGTGTTTTGTTATGAAATGTTTTATGAGAGCTTTTATATTCCGCGAATGTTTTAATTAACTCTGATATTTAGAACTGCGTTTATGAGTAAATCCAACACGAAAGTAGGGCTACCGGTAACGGGGTCTTACACAACCATTATAATTAACCCCTCATTTTGACCAGTTTCTGCCAAAATTAAAGACACTACCATTTGACCTGTTGACTGTTTCAACTAAAGTTAAAGAATTTACCCATTTGACCCATTTCAGCCTAAACTAAAGAAGTTCCCCTTTTTGGGTCGTTGACTCGTTTCAGCCAAAATCATAGAATTACCCATGACAATTAATATGTTGTATACCGATAATTCAATTTAATATTTCTCCTAGATAAAAAATATCTTGTGTGCGGTTGATCTTTACCTTGTAGTTGAATCGTCTCAAAGAAAATGTGTTTTGCTGCCGGTTCTCAGATAAATACATCGGCAAAAATAATAGAAAAAAGTAACTTGTTCCACAAGTAAACAAGCAATTAAATATTAAGAAAAATGTTTACAAATATGGTACCAGCAGGAAAACAATCAATGACGCTTGACCCCTTTATTGTAAGATAATTGAAAATTGGCTCGCTCAAAGCTCGAATGAAGACAAGGTTAAACAAGTTTGAGCTTGAGACAAAAAGTAAGCTTGTTTAATAAACGAGTCCGACCCGAACTTCACTTATCGAACTCAAGTATGCTAGAGAGCCTGAACAAGCGTATTATATTTCAGATTTTGTTTCAGTTTTAAATATAAGTAATTAATCTAGGCATGTATGCACAAGTAAACATCAATACTATCATTTTAAATATATGAAAGCAATATTATATTTTCACTAAACGGTAACGAAATTTCGGTCCAAAGCTTCTGTTGTCCCTGAATCAAGTGGGCCTGTTGGACGGGTGCAGATACTTCAGCAACTGATGCTGGTGTTGCTGTTGTCTAAATCTTTGTTGCAGGTTCCATTTTATGATCAGTTTCAGCATGCGCTGTTGTGAAGCGCATTACCCAGATAATCTTGTTCTCAGATGATGCAGTCTCCACTAACAACTTACAATGGAAATATTAATATTTCAAATAAACTTTAACCACCGGAGACTTGTACTAAGCCATGTGTAGACATGCTCGAAGACTTCAAACACATTTAATATAACTATGTATTAGTAGTTTACTATTTTATCCTTCCTATCTCCATTATATAACAACAACAACAACAACATAGATTATAGATCTTCGAAATAAACAACATCAGTAAACATAAAGCATTTGGGTGAATTGTACACATGACACCAGTTTTAAATAAATTTAATCCGGACCTTTGGAGCTCAATTAGTATTTATTAGATTCAAAATAGAGGGCTTGACAATTGCAAACCAAACAGAGATTTAACTCGACATAAAATTAATCCATATTCAGAAATTAAAATATCACTACATTCAAGAGCAAAAACAAACAGAAATTACTAATTTCAAATAATCCGAATAACTAACCAGTGTGGGAGAGATGGTGTTGTGTTTATAAGCATGGCCTGATACAAAAGCATACAAGAATCAACCAATTAAGAAGGTCAAATGCAATATAACGAAAACCTAAAACCAAATTGAGATAGCGGCAGGTATGTGGGAAGTTTACCTATAAACAGTCATCGATTGTGGGCATAGAAGGAGCTATGGTTATAAGGTCGCTTTGTAGGAGGGCATGATTGAAGGTAGCACGTCTTCATTTGATTTAATGTTTCACGCAGAGGGGTGGTAACGTAACGTAACGAGCGAGCATCTCAATGGATTTTCAATTGATAAAATTAATGGGTTGTTAATGCCATAGGGTAACAGTCGCCGTTGAATTGAATTCGCCGGAAAACATTGAGGATGCTCCCGGAGACCTTAATGTGCATTTAATTCAAAGGCGAGAGAGTGTATAGGAAGATGAAAAGTTGACTACATGTTTTATAAAGTAATATAGATATAGATATAGATATATAAATGATATATAATCTAAAACTTTAAAAATGTGATGGGCAGAAACAAACTATTTGATGGCCATAAACAAACTATTTGTCAGGGGTGTGAAAAAAGTTATGCCGCTCGCAAGCTTCTTAATACCGGAGCAATAAAAAGCTTGAAATGAGCTGAGCTTTATTCGACCAGAGCCTCAAATTAAGTTTTAGAATAAACATAACTAAATAATATATATTACTTTATACATCAAATTATAATAGAATGCATATTTAATAATTATTAATTAGTATATATATAATTTTATAAAAAAATAAATAAACATAACTATAATTACACAAAAAATAATTGATAGATAGTAAACGAGCCGAGCTCGAGCTTGAGCTCTGTGTAAGTTAAACGCTTGGCTCGGCTCGTTTGCACCCATACCCACATTTTATCTTCCATTTCTTTTTTGAAACAAAAAAATCAGCCACACTCGATTTAAGAAAATTTGCATGAGCAACTTAATTAAAACATTTCGTTTTCGTAATTATTAAAGTCCAATTTGCGAATAAAATATACATTTTCTAAGGAAAACATACTACTAGTAGTCAGTAGTGAACCATAAAATCCCAAATAGAAGATAACATCTTTTAAGCTTACGTGCAGCAAATACTCACAACAAACTAAAATGCTTAAAATCTCCGGCACCGGTGGCGGTGTAGGCCAGATTCTCGCCGCCGTCGCGGCGGCGTTACTCCTCCGCCTCTTCTCCGGCCCCGGCCCCGGCCCGGCGTACTTGCCGGAAACCGAAACCGAAGAAGACGAAACCGAAGGCGCGGTTTCGGATTCTGAAGCTTCGGTTTCGGATAAAGTGTATCCGGTGACTGTCCAGTGGACGAATATTACGTGCTGTGTGACTGATAAGGCATCTAAATCGGTTAGTTATTGTTTATATGTTTATAATAGTATAATTAGTTAATTATTAGTTGATTATTACTGCATGTTGATTTAGGAGTTTATGTGATTGATGTAGTTAGGGTTGTTGATAAGTGATTAGTTAATTTTGTGTTAATTAGGTGTAATTGTGCGGTTGATAGGTTTATCTATGGTGCTTGAGATGTAATTCGGATCATATGCCTGATATGTTTGTTTGTTAAGCTTTTATAACGGTTCATGAACACATAACTGAATGAAATTCTGTGTCTGTCACTCAGGGGTGCAAACGAGCCGAGCCGAGACACATAGCTCGAGCTCGGCTCGTTTCGAGCTCTATTTTCAAAGCTCGAGCTCGGCTCGTGATTAGATTTTCAAGCTCGAGCTCGGCTCGTTTATTATTTATCAATTGTTTTTTATACAGTTATAATTATTTTTATATACTGTTTTCTATTGTGGTTTTATGTATAAAATAATATATATTATTTAGTTATATTTTTTTTTTACACAATGTTATATATATTAATTAATAATTATTAAATATATATTCTTAAAAATCATATAAATAGCAGGCTCATTTAGGCTCGCGAGCTGGCTCGAGATTGATAAGTGAAGGTCGGGCTCGGGGTCGTTTATTAAACGAGCTTACTTTTAGGCTCGGGCTCGATTAAGCTCGGCTCGATCGAGCTTTTTAACGAGCCGATCTCGAGTAGCTCGCGAGCAGCTCGGCTCGTTTGCACCCCTATGTCTGTGTTCGTTTGTTAAGGAAATGATCTTGTTCAGGTTCGTTCGCTAACTTTAAACCAATGCAAACGAACGTAGACAAACATATTAATTTGAATGTATAAAACGAACGCAAATGGACGGTTCGCGTCTCGCGAGAACATAACTGAACGGAATTTTGTGTTCGTGTTCGTTTGTTAAGGAAATGAACTTGTTCGTGTGTGTTTGTTAACTTTCTAAACAAACGCTAAACGAACATATATTAATTTGAAAATATGAATGTATAAAACAACATTGTTAGTCCGAAGCATTAGATATAATAATTTGAAAATATAGAAGTATAAAACAACATTGTTAATCCCAAGCATTAGATATAATAAACAATTAAACATAATCATTGTTATAAAAAAATAGTGTGAAAGGTCTAAGTTTCCCAAAGTTTGAATGTTTGGATAATAAACTAAAGAATATAAAATATAAAAAGCCTTTAATTTTAATGAAGGAACATAAACAAATGAACATGGATGAATCTAAACAAACGAACATAAACGAATGTCTACAAACATAAATGAACGAAACATGACCTTTGTTCATGTTCGTTTATTTGATTAATCGAACCGATTTTATTATTCATATTCCTCTGTTTATTAAACGAACGTAAATGAACTTTCCGCCGGACGGTTTGTTGAACGTATGGTTCGTTTACAGCCCTAAATTAAGCTCTTGCGATTTGATTTGTGCCATTGCTTGTAAACTAGTTGATTTTAGTGTTAATAGAATATTTTGCTCATTGATTACTTTGTATCAGATTGAATGAATCAATACAAGCATAGCACTCCTTTATATAGGAAGCTAGATCAATCTAACTAACTGTTCAAGTACCTAAAGCATACACAAGAGAAATGTATGTACAAGGGTGAACAGCTCAGTAACTAAATAACTAACTAACTAACTACCTTACTAACTAACCTTGACAATTTTCAGGTGCGGTTTTTGCTTAAGAATGTATGTGGAGAGGCAAAATCTGGAAGGCTGCTTGCAATAATGGGCCCATCTGGATCAGGGAAGACAACCCTCCTCAATGTGCTAGCGGGCCAGACTGCAGCATCATCTAGGCTACACTTATCAGGCCTGCTGGAGGTCAATGGTCAACGGATGTCAAACAAGTCCTTCAAGTAAGCCAAAGCATCCACAAATCTCATCATTTTTTCTATGAGGAGTTAAGCTATTTATTGAGGAATTCTTACTTTATAAAATCCGCACAGATTTGCTTATGTCAGACAAGAGGATCTTTTCTTCTCACAATTAACTGTTCGGGAGACATTGTCTCTTGCAGCTGAACTCCAACTGAAGGATACATATTCAAAGGAAGATAAAGATGAATATATAAACAATCTTTTGTTCAAACTCGGCTTGGTGAGTTTCACTGATTTCTTCACCTTTTATCTGATAAAGTAGATTGATAACTATATTAGACAAAAGTCATAAGTGGATTATGAAATATCATTCTCAATTCCTGTGTTGTTTACTCTATTGCTTTAAAAGGTTAGTTGCGTGGACACCCGAGTTGGTGATGCCAAAGTCCGTGGAGTAAGTGGAGGCGAGAAAAAACGGTTATCAATGGCTTGTGAACTAATTGCTAGTCCTTCGGTTATATTTGCTGATGAACCAACAACCGGTAGGCATAATTTTTTTTAACAAGTTTCTTCATTAAGGTGGTTTACATGAAACCATCAAATAACAATAATGTTGATTATGCTTGCAGGATTAGATGCATTTCAAGCAGAGAAAGTAATGGAAACTCTTAGACAACTAGCACAAGATGGACACACAGTAATATGCTCAATACACCAACCGAGAGGTTCAGTCTATGCAAAATTTGATGACATCGTGTTGCTGACAGAGGGTGAACTTGTATATGCTGGTCCAGCAGGCGATGAATCGCTAACCTACTTTTCAAAATTTGGGTTGTTAAATGTTAATAGCTGAAATATTGCGCATTGCCTTGTTATTGGTAAGATTACAAACTGATAATCTGTTACTTTAACAGGTATGTTTGTCCAGATCATGTAAACCCTGCTGAGTTTCTAGCTGATTTGATATCAGTTGACTATAGTTCATCTGAAAGTGTTGACTCTTCTCGCAAACGGATTGATAGCCTCGTGGAATCGTTTTCTGAACAGATTTCTTCAACCTTTTATGCATCAACAATCACCAAAAGTGTGGTCTTGAAGGATAATAATAAATTGAAAAGAAAATCTAAAGCCAAAGGTGTTATTGGTTGGAGGAGGCAATTTTCATTACTTCTTAAACGTGCGTGGATGCAGGTAACAACAGCTTCTATTCATCTTATGTTTGTTCGTTTATGTTCATCTCTGTTTGTTAGTTGTTAGTTTACGTTTGTTTTAAGTTTGTTCGTTTATGTATTAATATAAATCGTTAGGCCCATTACAATTTAGTCTAGTTTTAATAACTTTTAGGCCCAACAGATTGATATTCACATTTACTTTTAATTGATGCTTTCTCAGTTATGTTCATTTCTCTGTGCTTATTTATATTCGCTCATTTAAGTTCATGAACCGTTCGCTTATGCCATCAACGAATGAACATGAACACATTCATTATCTTAATGAATGAACCACAAACAAGAAAATCCCGTTCGTTTAGCTGTTTGTGTTCAATCGTTTGTTCAGTTAACCTCTTTTGACCTGTGATTCAACTCAACCATCTAAACACTTATGGGTTATAATAAGCGAGCCATATTTTATATTCATACGGCTAACATTTAGTCTGAAATTAACCAGGCTTCCCGTGACGGACCCACAAATAAAGTCAGAACAAGGATGTCAATCGCATCAGCGCTAATTTTCGGGTCGGTTTTTTGGAGAATGGGAAAGTCTCAAACATCAATACAGGATAGAATGGGCTTGCTTCAGGTATATATTCTTGCACATATAAATCTTTTGATAGCTTTAAAACCTGTAAAGTCGGATCGTTTAATACACGTTTTATTTAGTCACTTGAATACACATACATAGGTTGCTGCTATAAACACTGCAATGGCTGCACTTACAAAAACTGTTGGTGTTTTTCCAAAAGAACGTGCAATAGTCGATCGTGAGCGTGCAAAGGGTTCTTATTTATTAGGACCGTATTTATTATCTAAGTTAATTGCCGAGATCCCCGTTGGAGCTGCATTTCCATTATTATTTGGCACGATTCTTTATCCTATGGCATGCCTCCATCCATCTCTATCTAGGTAAATATATTAACCGAATATTATTAAATTAAAATTTTCTAATTGGTTTGAAGGCATGTGAAAAGGTTATAATTTTTTTTTTTAGATTTGGGAAGTTTAGTGGAATAGTGACCGTGGAGTCTTTTGCTGCATCGGCAATGGGTTTAACCGTGGGAGCTATGGTTCCAACCACTGAAGCAGCTTTGGCATTGGGCCCGTCTTTGATGACCGTGTTTATCGTGTTTGGTGGATATTATGTGAATGCCGATAACACCCCTATCATCTTTCGTTGGATCACACGTGTTTCTCTCATAAGATGGTTGAGTAGATTTTATTTCATGTTGCATTAAAAAGAATACTTTTAGTTCATTACGAGATAATATTTATCGTCTTCGATTATTGTTTCAGGGCGTTTCAAGGACTTTGCATTAACGAGTTTAAAGGCCTTCAGTTTGAACATCAAAATTCTTTTGATATCCAATCTGGAGAACAGGTCAGTAAATCACACCCATCTTTAGTTATGTAGACACAAGTCAAACCCGCATTGACCCGAACCGTTTATAAATATCGTGATACAGGCTCTAGAGAGGCTTTCTTTTGGCGGTAGTACCATATCCGAAACAGTGATGGCTCAAAGCAGAATTCTGTTATTTTGGTATTGCACAACATACTTCCTTCTAGAGAAAAACAAACCCAAATACCAACCACTTGAACCACCGCCAGCTGACCAGCCCGAACCACAAGTAGAACCCGAAGAGCTGGTGGAAAGCGACGACTCACCGGGCCAGTCATTTGAGATACTCTAGACTCCAAACGCTGACCAAGGTAAATCCGAACCACTGCAGCTTGAATCTCCTCCGGCTGAAGCCGAACTTAGTCTGTTTGAGCTAGACGGTTTGTGATTATTATCATTATACTTTCGCGTTGATCTCATACAGGTTCTTGAATTTAAAGAGTCTGCATGGTGGACAAATAAGCGACATACTTAGTACTACATATGTTCTAGGTAAACCTCGGTAGCGGTTTTAATGATTCCAAATTACATATAAGAAAGAAAGAATCTTTCTGTCCAATGTTGGATTCTTGACACATACTAGTGACTGGATCTTTTTAATAGAATCCTTTATGATATCTTGGTTGGTACATATTTATGTGTTCATGTTTGGTTTAGTTATGTTCTTTTACATATTTATGTGTTCATGTTTGGTTGGTACATATTTATGTGTTCCTTATTTTTATTGAAATTTGACGTTGTGGGTTCAGGCCTACCTGACTATTTCTATAAATATAAAACTAGCTGAGATTGAGCTCGGCTTATCTCATTTTGAGCTCTATATCAAAGCTTGAGTTTGAGTTGTAACTTTCAGTGTCAGGCTTTGTTAGTTTGTTATTTATTAATTATCTTATAATATTTATTTGTACGAGTATAATTATTTATTTGTGGAGTAAAGTGTCATTTTCGTTCTTATGGTTTGGCAAATAATGCGAATTTAGTCCAAAAGGTTTTTTTATTTATTTTTATTTTTATTTTTTGCATATGGACCATCCACGTTTCTTAATTCCCCAATTACATCCAAATCACTAACCTTCTTAAATTTAATTGTTAAATCAGGGGTAGAAATGTCTTTGTACTCTTTCTTTATTATATGATTTATTATATGAGTAAGGTGTCAAAATTGTCCCTAATGTTTGGTTTCATTTGCGAATTTCGTTCAAAAGTATTTTTTTTTGCAATTAGACTCTCGA
This sequence comes from Bidens hawaiensis, assembly GCF_021521415.1. Classification (NCBI taxonomy): domain Eukaryota; kingdom Viridiplantae; phylum Streptophyta; class Magnoliopsida; order Asterales; family Asteraceae; genus Bidens; species Bidens hawaiensis. The sequence goes on along the minus strand of NW_027501460.1, from coordinate 41,888 downwards.
TGTTTCGGAACCGTTGCCAATTTCGTCCAAATTGTTATCTCGGTCTAAATTCAGCGTTAACTCAGGGTGTTACTGCCATTTTGCATGTTTGTTTAAATTATTAATTTGTTATTATTATTATTATTATTATACGTGTATACAGGCATATATATATATATAATTATAGTTTTATATATTAAGAATAATATACATTATTTAGTTATTTTTACCATGATAATTAATTATACATAATAATATTTATAAAATTAATAAACTTGTTTGGGTTCGTAAGTGTAGTTAAAGTTGGGTTTGGGCCTGTCGCATTTGTTTAAACGAGTTTTATAAATTAAAGCTTTTAGCATTACGATCTCGAGTGTCTTATGAACTGTAATCGAGTCATTTAAAGAAAAACATTCGTATAATTTTTGTTAAAAATATAGATCATGATCTCAACAAAAATTAAGATATTAAAATAATTTTTGTTTTATATTATGTGTTTAAAATTTACATTCATCAACATCATATTCATTGTCAACATCAGGTCAACGTCAAAAAAATGTTTCATAATATAGTTATAATGTTATATAGATGATTCAATTATAGTACAAATAAAGGCAAGCCTTTTATCTTACTTTAATTGATTATTTAATTTTCTGATAGAGATTGATCTAATGAAACAAACTTAAATGAAGTATCCTTTTATTGTTAGTCCTTATCTTCATTTTTATGTCTTTATTGTGGATTTTCTGATGTTTATAAATAAGTTTTGAAAATATATAAATTCAATATATTTATTTCATACATATTCCTATAAAAAGCTTTTTATTAAAAATAATCAAATAAACATACATTTTAATATAAGTAAATTTTAAATATTAAGGATGTAAATGGTGGTCCACCAACTCCATGCATCCGAGATCCCCCACCCCATAAACTAAAAAAGGTGCTAACTAATCTCTTTTAACTAATCAAAACATTGGAATTTTTTTTTTTTTTTGGACATTTAAAATTTAAAATAAATAATATTCTAATATTCACTTCTAAAGTATGCTCTTTTCTATCTTCAAACTCACACAATACTTTATTTTACCTTACATTATTAGTAGGTATTTTGTTTCTTTTTGTTTTATAATATCATTTTGACATTATTAAAAATAACAGGTTGTTGTTTGGTTTTTCAAATAGAAATAACTATGTTATGATAATATATTACTATCATATAAGGTTAAACTGTTATTTGGACCGTAAAGAACTTGAACTTGCAATAAAGCAAAATTACACAAATTGTACCTTTTTAAAACTTGAAATTCAATCTATTTTTAAACCCCAAAAGAAAAATCAAAGACTTATCATTGATTATTTTTAAAACTTGAACTTACGCAAACCGCCCCCAAAGGGAGGAAATGTTTGCTAAGATTGCCTCCAAGATTAAAGGCAAATGTAATGGAAAGCTTTGTCGCGATGACCATACTGCCCACGTGTCATCGACAGACATAACGGGTTGAATAACCGAAGTTTGAGGAAAACCTTCAGAGTGGTTTAGCGCGCGCTGTCATAGGTGACACGCAGATTAACCCATTATGTAACATAAGTATATGTGGACAGTTTTTGAATAAGATATATCAATTAGTTGTTCACTTGTTCTAAATATCAGTTGGATACTTGGATGATTTAGAAGATTAAGAATTAGTAATAGTGTATATGTGGTGTCTAACCCGAAATATACGAAAAACTGCGTTTATATGCTTAGCGAACCAATACAGCGTTTCACTGAAACGACACAAAGTTTCATGAATAAGTGCGTTGTCTGGTAGGTAATTCGGTTGGCGTGAACTGATGCTGTGACGTTGCCCTCTTGACCAACCTTTGCTAAAGCCGAATATTAGATTAGTTTTGGACAACCATGCACTTTTAATGATGTAGTTTCGGAAGCGATTAATAGCTCAAAAAACTTGCATCATTTAACCTCTTATCAAAAACTAATTAAACAATAAACCATTGATCTCAACCTATAGGATAGAATCACACTTAAATTAGGAAACCAAACAAGATAAAATAGGAAATTCAAATTAACTATAAAAATAAAAGATATCCGAGATAATCCTGCATCATTTAACCTCTTATCCCGTAACGAAGCTTATTTGGGTAACTTTTAGTTTTAGTTAGACGATGTGTAGTGGATGGAGCCCCTATGGGGGCGTTTTGCGTCATGTGGCGTCACGCCACCGTAGGGGTTTTTTTTTTACTAAAATAGGTGTAGTCAGTAGTGGATGGAGCTTATTCAAATCATTACCTCACTATTATTTTATCGTTTTTTATATTAAAAAAAACAACCAATTACCAGCAACACCCCCCCCCCCTCAAAAAAAAAAACGCCCCACTACGCTCGTTCTTAGTCCTGGTTACATAAAAACAATTTTCAGTCATCAAAATTTAAAAGTATATATGTATACACATATATAGTGATAAACAAGCTTTGTATTATATAATAACATATCATATCACTTTTATAACATATCAAATCTAAACCTAACTTTCATATTTCTAATCCTGAATTACTAGGGCCGGCTCCGAGAATTGAAAAAAAAACTGGGCTGAAGGCGAAAAATATTTTGGGCCAAAGTAAAAATAGTATTTTGTTTGGTTTAAATAATTTATTTTTTAAATTGATTTCTTTGGTTGTGACTTGGGTTGTGTAAAAAACTAATGTATAAAAATAAGCTTAATAATGCATCAAATGAGATTAGAACCCATAACATTTGGGTTGGAAGTCATACCTTTTACCACTAAACCAAGTTAGTTGTTACTTAATTAAGATTAAACATTAAGTACACATATAGTTTTTTTTATAAAAATACATATAATTTAAAAAAAAAAAAAACTCGGGCCTAACGGGTAGTCGGACCTATGGCCGTCGACCCCTCTGTCATATGCCATGGCTGGCCCTGTGAATGACTAACCAAAATACTAACTACTATATCCAATTTACCATTCTATACTTCACACAAACCGGTTCCTCCATAATCGTATCCAAAACCGGCTTTCGAGACCTACAAACCGCCAACCTATAACTAAATTCCGGCACATCCACCACCAACCTCGGCTGCTCGACTACATTCACTTCACTACCACCAACACCACCACCACCACCACCGTCTGTTGTTAATATTTGTTTACGCGTGTTACCACCTGTCATCCAAAAAACACCCATATCCGTGGGAGTAACCATTGAGTTCACTCTCCTCATAGGAAACATAACATAAACATTTCCCATCTCCAAATCCTCGTCCGCCAAAAGAGGCGTGAAACAACGGTTGATGGTTAACGTCCGTGCGTTGACCATGAAAAATCCCGGACACTCGAGCATGACCTCCGCCACCTTCGTAGGCTCCTGAACCACCCGAATTTCGCCCGAGGGGAATACAACTCTAGCCGGCTTATTACTTTTCGCGATCGAAACAACGATGAAACTGCATGATGATGCATAGTTACCCATTTTTTTTTTGTTATCAATGATTTAGTAATTTAGTTGTGTGTTAATGTGTTGCTTGTTAGTGTTGGTAAGTAGACATATAAATATGTTATTGTGTGCATAATTACGCGTGAAAGAAAAGTATAGGAAAGGGGAATACATTTTGACATTGTAAAAGTTGTGGTGTGACAAGTATGCGTGTGGGCCTATTTTGTAACAAAATAGTATCTGGTGAATAATAATAATTGGTCAAAGTTTATTTTGGATTTTGGGAGAGTGAAAGGCTGCCTCAGTCCTCAAGTACTTCCTATTTTAATTTTTAATACAATATGGAATGAATATTAGTTTATAGCTTATACTATTTATAATATTATAATAATATACATATATTGGTTAATATACAGTAATGGTAGATTAAAATTATAATGTGACTTTACCATATTTATTAAATAAGTTTATTGAAGTGATTAATCAGATGTAAGTTACTATTAAGATGGTTAAGAACTTTAATTAATTTTTTTTTTCTGATATAGAAACAACTAAAGTTTTATAAGTTATTCATTTAAAATGCTATGGTATCTAATTATATGGTATAACAAAGTTAAAAGTGGTTGTTAATTATATATTAAAGAGTAAGCTGCGGTTTTCGTTCATATGGTTTGTTCGAATCTACGGTTTTAGTCCAATAGTTTTAAATATGTTATTTTCGTCAATGTGGTTTCATTTAACTTGCAATTAAACCTGACCATACTAACCTGTTAAATGGTGATTAAACCCATCAGTGTGTTCCTTACGTGAAGAGCAGTTTTGTACTTTTTCTTCTCAAATAAACCCCAACTCGTTTTTCTTTCCCTCACTCGCACATGAGTATGTCGTTGGTTGAGGTGATTTTCTGATGTTGGACTCTCAAGATCAACCAGTTTCACTTTTTGATATAAACTTCTTTTTTCCGAATAATAGTTTGGCAAACATAATATATGACGTGGCGTATTGAGTATTTACATAGTTCTTGAATAAGTATGTACAACAATAATGTGAGAAACGACCAAGACCGTATCTTAAGTTGAAGTGGGATAATAGATAGTTGACATGGACTACCTCTTCTTCTGTGACTAGGTTGTCTTTGACTTTGACAAAACTTGTCACTCTAGTGAAGATCCTTGGTGAATTATTACCACATTTTATGTTCCCACTTAAGTCATTAGTTTTCACTAGACGTGGTTCAACACCAAACACTCTTTTAATGGTGACGTCATATATACCAATATAATGGGTTGATGAATGATGATGATACCAAGGAATAACCAAAAAAATATATGATAAAATAACGTTAAATTGTTAAGTATAATTACCCCACATTTTATTATATTTGTTCGTGACTAACAAAATTTTAATGATGTTAGTTGCAGGTCTTCGGAAAATCATTTTTGTTGATATTTTTTTTTCTTTGGGAGAAACTCAACATTGTCGTCTCGAATATCTTTGTAACATTTGATCAGACTTTTAGGAGCATTTTTCAAATACCCCCCCCCCCTCTCAATTATTGAGGTCGTCGGAATCCCAAATCTATCGTGTCTAATTAAAGTTATATGCAATGTTGCAAATGTTGGAATACCATATGCCCGAGACACATAATTATGTTAATGTGGCTAGCCGTGTTTGATCCAAGACGGGTCATACCCAATAACGAGTTAGACACACACCAATTATGTATTTGTTAAGATAAGATCTATAGGACAAATACAGAACACGACTCATTCAGAAAATCGGGTTTCTGAATATTTACTTGAAAGTGTTAAATAAATTCATTGGTTAATTTATTTATTCAAATAATTATTATTGGAATGATTATTTAATTATATGTTCTTTTATAAAATGGTTTATAAAAGATGGGGTGTTTATATATTTTATAATGTATAAAATAAATAAAAAATATATATATATATATATATTGGGGCCGGTTTTAGGGTGGGCCCCACACCCCATGTCTTGGTCAAATCTTGAGTATGGGTTACTTAAACCAAAATACCTAACATCATGGGATTTTGAATGATGATAAGAAATGATGATCAAGATACATTTTTGATATATATATATTTCAAGTAATCATAATCAAGACTTTCAAGTAACATCAACTATAACAACAACTCTTTCTTTCTTTCTTTTGGGGTTCGGCCGAAATCAAGAAGAAAGGTTGAGTCTCGGTTTTTCGTGTTCAAGCTCCCTAACATAGCTCGGTGTGTGTTGGAGGCTCGGGGTATATTCTGTTTGAGGATTTTCCCTTTGAAAGTCTAGCATCGACATCATCATCTTCTTCAACATTAACTACACTCTTAAAAGGTTAAGAATGTAAGTGTTTATGGCTTTGATAGTTTAGTTTTTCCGTATTACTTGATCCTTGCCTCGGGTTTCTAACATATAGATTATTGGTAATCTTATATCATGAATAAACTAGGTTATTCATGAACATATATTATATAGTTTTGTAATATATACATATATAAACACATGTGTACATAAGTTTAGTTTGTTAATATCTCGCTTCCGCCTTAATTGTGACTAGTTAAATGGTTAACTAAATTTATAAATTCCATAGAAACCCAACAAATGGCATCAAGAGCCGGGATACGGGAAACTAAGCTTCGGGTTCTCGGTTTTATATTTTTTCCCCTTGAAAGATTTTATACAAAAATTAACATGCATGATTTTTTTTTGTATTTAATCTTGTTATTGTTTTTGGCTTTGTTCAAAAAAAAAAAAATTAAAAAATTAAAACCGAGTAAATGGGCCGAAGCCCAATTCGGGTGAATTTGGGCCGAAGCCCACTTTAATATGGTTATTGGGCTAACCGGAAATTAAAGGGAAAAGCTATATGGGCCGAAGCCCATTTTTGGTTAAATGGGCCGAGCCCATGAGTTTTTTAATTGGGCCGAAGCCCATGTGTTTTGCACATGTGGGCCGAAGCCCATAATCTAGTTATTGGGTCAAGCCCAAATGGGTTGGGCTAGGCCCGATAAAGTCAAGGGGTTTTGGAACGGGTTCCTAAAACATAACGGGTTATGTTTGTTAAAACTAGACCGAGCCGTAGACCAAAGTGGATGTTTGTTTGTGGTTGATGTTGTGATTGTTGTTAATTATTCAAAGTTTCGGTTTGTAATAATTAATTAGGGGCTATTTTGTAATTATTTATTCATATGGGTATGTAATAAATAGGTTATTTGTAATATCTTTATTTTATAGAAAAAATGTATTAGGACATTTGATTTTGTAAAATTAAAGAAGATTGCAAAATTGGAAATTTGGGCCTAATTGGGCCGGGTATGGTGATAATGGGTCTCACAAGCCCATTAAAGGGATTCAAGCCCAAAAGGACCTAAGCCCACCAATTAAGCCCAAATGGAAGCTTATGGAAGCTAAGGCCCAAGTTCAAGCCCAATGGATCACAACGGGGTTGAAGAAGATGCTCGAAGCATTTGGATGCGGGATCGAGTGGGAGCTACAACATCCATGTGTCATGTGTCCCTTAGGATCGGACCTAAGACACACACTTGTTTCGGCTAACAAGTGTGGTCTAACTTAGTGGCTCGTGTCTAGTATAATTGTGTATGCTTGTTAATTAATTGATTGTTTGATTGTGTGGTTGTTAGATATTAGGATATCAACTTCGTCACATAGAATTAATTAACAAAGCATAAAACGGGTTCTAATAATTATCGGTAATTACGTGACACATAGTTTAATAAAATGGATTTATTAACTAGCCGTCTCACGCCCATAATAAAATGGCTTTATTATAAATTAGAATTTTGAAAATGGTTTCAAAATATCATGTTACTAAATGCATGTTAGAACATGATTTAAAGTTTTACAACTAGAATTATTAAAACTAAAAATCCCTTTTAAAATTAAGGATAATAAGTTAAACACCATCCTTTTGTATAACGCTTAACATATTAGTAAGCTCTTAGTTGGAAAAAGGTCACCTAACCGCGTAAGAGTAAATTAATATGTTAAGGTAATATTGGCATATAAATGGGAAAAAGGTCACCTAACCGTTTGTATGTTAATATTACAAGTTGATACAAGTAGGACGACTTAAATTAGAACCATGTGAAGAGGGTCACCCAAACATGGGGTCTAATAGGTGTTGATGGGATAAACATGCCGACACGAAATATGATTTCGAACCGGTCCCATAAACTCTAGAAGTTGCAAAAGGGTTTGCAATTGTTATGAATAACTACCTTGATAAATCGACAATGGGAAAAAGGTCACCTAACCGGAGTCGGGTTTATCGTTGGATTCTAGATTTTAATTATTAATTATATTTGGTATATATATAAAAGGGTATTAATAATTAAAAAGGTAAAACACTAAAATGAACTTAATTAAAATTCTGCAGATGGCCGCACACGTCGACGACAACATAATCCCTAACGTCCAAAATGTCTCTCTCCGATCTATTCTCGCTAAAGACCGCCTTAACCACAATAACTTTTCGGATTGGTTCCGAAATTTAAGGATTGTTCTAAAACAAGAAAAATTATATCATGTTTTGGAAACACCTATCCCCGAAGAACCGGAAGAGGGTAGTGAGGTCGAATATATGAATTGGGTCAAACTTACGGAAGATTCCATTCAAGTGTCATGCCTCATGTTGGCGACTATGGTTCCCGAAATCCAAAAGGATTTCGAAAACCATAATGCATACGACATGATTACTCAACTTAAGGAAATGTTCCTTAAGCAATCAAGAGTTGAAAGGTTCGAAACAGTTCGAGCCTTGCATGCATGTAGAATGGATGATAATCAACCAGTTTCAACTTATGTACTTAAGATGAAAAGTTACATTGATCGCCTCGCCAAACTCAATTGTCCCATCTCAAAAGAGTTAGCAACGGATTTGATCCTTAACTCTTTGTCGAAAAGGTTCGACACTTTCGTGTTAAATTATAACATGAACGGCTGGGACAAAACCATTGGAGAACTTCACTCAATGCTTAAGACAGCCGAGGCGAGCATGGGTAAAAGGGTTTTACCCATGTTTGCGATCAATGAAGGCAGATCCAAGAATCGATCTCAACCCAATCCTAAGGCTAAGGTAGCAAAAAGAAAGGGTCCACCTCTGCATCTTAAGGGTAAGGGCAAATCACCGGTTATGGCAAAGAAACAAAAGGTTATGGAACCGAAGGGTCATAAGGATGATCCTTGTTTTGGTTGTGGGGAGACCGGACACTGGAAACGCAATTGTCCGGTCTACCTAAAAGAGCTAAAAGACAAGAGGAATGTGGCGCATACCTCGGGTAATGTCTTTATGATTAATGTTGAGCTAAATCTTATTTCTTCTAACACATGGGTATTGGATACCGGATGTGGAACTCATATTTGCAATTGGTTGCAGGGGTTCAAAAGGAATGAAGACTTAAAGAAGGGCGAAGTGAATCTTTTCATGGGCAACGGTGCAAGGGTGCACGTGGTCGCTAGAGGAGACTTCACTTTATCGCTTCCAAGTGGTTTGGAAGTTGTTTTGAAAAATGTTTTGTATGCTCCTAGTTTGACTAGGAACATTATTTCTGTGCACCTTCTTAGACAATGTAACTTTGACTTTAAATTTGTAAGATCAGAAATGCATGTCTCATCTAATGGTATCTTTTATTTTAAAGCTGTACCAAACAACGGTATTTATGAATTGGTTCATGATAATACCTCAAATAGCTCATTATATCAAACTTCTACTAAAAGACTCAAAAAGGATTTGAGTGATTCCTACATTTGGCATTGTCGCCTTGGACACATAAACAAGAATCGTATAAATACTCTCCAAAAGAAAGGTCTTTTGAAAACAAACGAGTTAGGTTCGTTTGATGAGTGTGAATCTTGTATTCAAGGCAAGATGACCAAAGAGCCTTTCAAAGGTACAAATGAAAGGGCTAAGGATTTGTTAGGTATCATACATACGGATGTATGCGGACCTTTCAAGCCAGCTAGTAGGAATAGTGAAAGGTACTTCATTACCTTTACCGACGATTTTAGTCGATATGGGTATGTGTATCTAATGAAACACAAACATGAAGCCTTTGAAATATTCAAGGAATTTCAAAATGAAGTACAAAATCAGCTCGACCGAACAATCAAGGTACTCCGCTCCGATAGAGGAGGCGAGTACCTAAGTGATGCTTTTCAAAGTCATCTTAGAGATTGTGGAATTATTTCACAGCTCACTCCTCCTGGAACTCCTCAACATAACGGAGTATCCGAGAGGAGGAATCGAACACTGTTGGACATGGTTCGATCAATGATGGCACGAAGCTCACTACCGCCGTCATTTTGGGGATATGCGCTACTTACAGCGGCTCGTATTTTGAATATGGCCCCGACCAAAAAGGTGGATCGAATACCCTATGAAGTGTGGCATGGAAAGGTTCCATCTTTTTCATATTTAAGGGTATGGGGATGCATAGTTTATGTTAAACGTGACACCCCAAATAAGCTTGAGGCTCGATCCATCAGGTGTATCTTCATAGGATACCCAAAGGATGATATAGGATATATATTCTATGATCCTAGTGAACAAAAAGTGTTTGTTTCACGCAAAGGATACTTCTTAGAAACTAGGTTCCTTATGGAAGGACCTAGTGAAAAGAAAGTGGAACTTGAAGAGGTTCAAGAATCACTTGATGATACACAGTTGGTCGATACTAGCTTTCAACACGAGGATGTTGAAGATGATCAAATGGTTGATCATACACACGTTGTTCGCAGATCTAATAGGATTAGTCGACCTCCCAAGAAATATGGATTTCTTGTGGATGATTGTTACTTGGTCGATTCGGATGAACCGATCTCCTACAAAGATGCTATGTCACAACCTGATTGTGACAAGTGGCTTGAAGCCATGAGCGCCGAGATGCAATCCATGCACGATAACCAAGTTTGGGAATTGGTTGATCGTCCACTTAACTCCAAACTGGTTGGATGTAAGTGGGTCTTCAAAAGGAAAACCGATATGCATGGAAATTTAGATACTTACAAAGCACGACTTGTAGCAAAAGGTTTCACGCAAACTCAAGGGATTGATTATGATGAAACCTTCTCGCCGGTCGCGATGCTTAAGTCGATCAGGATATTATTTGCCATTGCAGCTCATTTTGATTATGAGATATGGCAAATGGATGTCAAGACCGCTTTTCTAAATGGATATCTTGAGGAAGATGTCCATATGGTTCAGCCTGAAGGTTTTGTCGATCCATCTAATCCTGATAAAGTTTGTAAGTTAAAGAAATCAATCTACGGGTTGAAACAAGCATCACGGATGTGGAATCATCGTTTTAATGAAGAAATCAAAGCGTTTGGTTTCGTCCAAAACGGTGATGAGGCGTGTGTGTATAAATGGGCTAGTGGGAGTATAATCATTTTCCTTATTTTGTATGTCGATGATATACTTTTATTTGGAAATGATATACCAAGTATGGAAAACGTTAAAGCGTGGTTAAGTAGTCGTTTCTCAATTAAGGATCTTGGAGAAGCGACATATATCTTGGGAATAAAGGTCTATAGGGATAGACAAAGAAAATTGATCGGACTCAATCAAAGTGCGTACATTGATAAAATCCTGAAAAGGTTCAGGATGGAAAACTCTAAGAAAGGTTTGGTACCTATTCCAAGAGGAACCGTGTTAAGCTCATCCCAAAGTCCTAGCTCTAAGGAAGAGCAAGATAGGATGAAGCATGTTCCTTATGCTTCGGCAATAGGATCTATTATGTATGCAATGATGTGCACCAGACCGGACGTCTCATATGCTTTAAGCATTACGAGTAGATACCAACACAACCCAGGTGACAGTCATTGGATGGCTGTCAAGAATATATTAAAATACCTTAGAAGGACTAAGGATATGTTTTTAATATATGGGTCTGGTGAGGAGGAACTCGTCGTAAAGGGTTACGTGGATGCGAGTTTCCAAACTGACCGAGATGATTCTCGGTCACAGTCGGGATATGTCTTCATCTTAAATGGAGGCGCTGTCTCTTGGAAGAGTTCGAAGCAGGATGTTGTCGCGTTATCCACTACAGAATCTGAGTACATCGCCGCTTCAATGGCAGCCCAAGAGGCTGCATGGATGAAAAAGTTCATCATGGATCTAGGGATTATCTCTACCATTCAGGAGCCCCTAGAGATATTCTGTGACAATGAGGGTGCTATTGCACAGATCAAGGAGCCTCGTGCTCATCAGAAAACGAGGCACATTGAGCGCAGATTCAACTACATAAGGGATGAAGTTGAAAAGAGAAAGATATGTATTCATAAAGTTCATACCGATCAAAATATTGCGGACCCACTCACGAAGCTCCTCGATAGGCCAAAGCATGAGGGTCATGTTTGTGCATTAGGACTTCGGTATTCTAGTGAGTGGATTTAATCTGTGTTTAGTGTTTGTATAAGAACGAATGTAATGGGTATCTCATGTGATTAATTATGTTTTAATTATTAAATGAGTTATGTTCTATATTTGCATGTTTAATCCATGAATGACTTATGTTGTTCTAAACGTCCGTAGTCGATCATGCTTGTGGGAACAAGTATGAAGGTAAGACTATTATGAACCCGGATTGGTTGATATTCATGTGATGAATATAAGGCATAGGTTTGCCACCAAGGTTCATAGATATTTGTGGGATACAAATGTTGGACATGATCCGCTCTCAAGGATCACTGCATGGAGTTAGTGCAACTGATCATAAGTAATCCTTGAGTAAAGGCGAGTATCATTGTGTCCTTTGACCTGAGATGCATATTAGATCTGGTTTTTCATCAAGTCTGATAACTTGACTCTCTTCTTTGTTTTTCGGTAACACGATGACGTTTAAGAAAGAGCTCAGATATCATATGAGATGTCAACAAGGATGTATGCAGTCAAGATGGGATTTGTTTCTCTTATGTGTTGAGAGTTTAGATGTCTAAGGCCTGTTAAGTTAAATCATTGAGAGAATGATTACTCTGTGTCTCTTCGATTTGACAGGACATCTAGTAACAAAAGGATGTAGTGATAAGACTTACCTATATCATATCAAGTATGGACTTGAAGGGGATGATGTTATTGAATGGCACTTAGTCAAACACACTAGAGATGGTGACCTGTTGTTAGGCGGTATTCACCATTAACATTAACTTCTTATGAGTCACGTGCAAGTGGGAGATTGTTGGAATACCATATGCCCGAGACACATAATTATGTTAATGTGGCTAGCCGTGTTTGATCCAAGACGGGTCATACCCAATAACGAGTTAGACACACACCAATTATGTATTTGTTAAGATAAGATCTATAGGACAAATACAGAACACGACTCATTCAGAAAATCGGGTTTCTGAATATTTACTTGAAAGTGTTAAATAAATTCATTGGTTAATTTATTTATTCAAATAATTATTATTGGAATGATTATTTAATTATATGTTCTTTTATAAAATGGTTTATAAAAGATGGGGTGTTTATATATTTTATAATGTATAAAATAAATAAAAAAAAAAAAAATATATATATATATATATATTGGGGCCGGTTTTAGGGTGGGCCCCACACCCCATGTCTTGGTCAAATCTTGAGTATGGGTTACTTAAACCAAAATACCTAACATCATGGGATTTTGAATGATGATAAGAAATGATGATCAAGATACATTTTTGATATATATATATTTCAAGTAATCATAATCAAGACTTTCAAGTAACATCAACTATAACAACAACTCTTTCTTTCTTTCTTTTGGGGTTCGGCCGAAATCAAGAAGAAAGGTTGAGTCTCGGTTTTTCGTGTTCAAGCTCCCTAACATAGCTCGGTGTGTGTTGGAGGCTCGGGGTATATTCTGTTTGAGGATTTTCCCTTTGAAAGTCTAGCATCGACATCATCATCTTCTTCAACATTAACTACACTCTTAAAAGGTTAAGAATGTAAGTGTTTATGGCTTTGATAGTTTAGTTTTTCCGTATTACTTGATCCTTGCCTCGGGTTTCTAACATATAGATTATTGGTAATCTTATATCATGAATAAACTAGGTTATTCATGAACATATATTATATAGTTTTGTAATATATACATATATAAACACATGTGTACATAAGTTTAGTTTGTTAATATCTCGCTTCCGCCTTAATTGTGACTAGTTAAATGGTTAACTAAATTTATAAATTCCATAGAAACCCAACAGCAAAATCCCGACCAGGCACCGATTAATCCCCGACTAATCGTCAGTCTCCACTTCACTGATTAATTTTGGGCTAGTCGGCCAGATAATCGGTCAACGGTCAATCCGACTAAAATCAACGTTTCCGGCGAGATTCCGACCAAAATAAGCAGTTTCCAGAGAGATTCCGACTAAAATCAGCTGTTTCCGGCAAAATTCCAGCAAAATCCAGCGGTTTCTAGCGAGACTCCAGCCAATTTCCGTCCAAAATATGTTTTTGTATGTATAAAACTAAAAATTACATAAAAAAATGTGTGCGTGTATATATCAAACTGAAAAAGATACACTAAAGTCCGATCCGATTAATCTCTAGTCCCCACCACACCGCCCAACTAACGCCTAGCGGTTTTTACAACACTGGTTAAATGGAAGAACACTAACATGCCTTTCTCCGTGTTCGTTCGTTTCGTATACCGACAAAAAATTATAATATATTACACATTGATCCTCCATCGTTTCACTATATACTTATTACCCCCCTCATCTTTTTATCCGCAATTTCTTCAGCACTCGATACACTGAGACTGAGACCTAGGGTTTCAATCGGACTTCAATGGCGGTTCTATTTAACAAATTTCAACAGGTAATTCGTTATTTAACCATCAATTTCACATTTGATCTGCAACGGCGTACTGTATTCGTCAATTTCCGTGAAAAATTAGGGTTTTGGAGCTCAATAGTCGAATTTAGAGTATAATTTGCTGATTTGTTGCTTATAAACTGTTGTAATGTTGACTGGTTTACAATTAGGTTTGAGTTTTTTTGTGAAATAGGTGTTTTGTTGGATCATTTTGTTGTTCGATAGCTTGAGCTCGGCTCGTTTATTATTTATTAGTTAATTTATATGCAGTTTTTTTTTATATATTTTGGGAAGACCTTTAAATGAGACTAGACTCGGCTGAAACACGTGTGCGGTAGCTTAAACGAGCCAGAGCTCGGATCGTGATCGGTTGTGTGGTGTGAAGTTAATACATGTAATCACTATTCAAAGTATATTTTGCTGATTGTTTACTTATAAACTGTTGTAATGTTAACTAAGTTGTAATTAGGTTTGACTTTTTTTTGTGAATTACGTGTTTTGTTGGATCATTTTGTTATACGAGAGCTCGAGCTAGAGCTCGGCTCGGTTCGAGCTCTTTTTCTAAAGCTTGAGTTTGGCTAGTGAGTTGTTTTTTCAAGCTTGGGATTGGCTTGTTTATTGTTTATTTATAACTTTATGTACAGTTTTTGCTATTTTTATAAGTTTTGAGAAAACCTTAAACGAGGCTAAGCTCGAGCTCGTGTGCAGTACCTTAGATGAGCCAAAGCTCGGATCTTGCTCGGTTGTGTAATGTGAAATTATTACATATAATTCCCATTCAAAGTATATTTTGCTGATTGTTTACTTATTAACTGTAATGATATTATTATATGTTTGAATTGTTGACTGTTTGTAATTAGGTTTAAGATTTTTGCGAATTGGGTGTTTTGTTGGATCATTTTGATATACGAGAGCTCAGGCTCGAGCTCGCCTTGTTTCGAGCTCTTTTTCTAAAGTTTGAGCTTGTCCGGTGAGTTGTTTTTTCGAGCTCGGGTCAGCTCGGCTCGTTTATTGTTTATTTATAAATTTACATACAGTTTTTATTACTTTTATAAATTTTGAGAAAACCTAAATGAGGCTAAGCTTAGTTGAGACACGTGTGCAGTACCTTAACCGAGCTAAAGCTTGGATCGTGCTCGGTTGTGTAGTGCTTGGCTCGTTTATTGTTTATTTATAAATCTACATACAGTTTTTATTACTTTTATAAATTTTGAGAAAACCTAAATGAAGCTAAGCTTGGCTGAAACACGTGTGCAGTACCTTAAACGAGCCAAAGCTTGGATCGTGCTCGGTTGTGTAGTGTGAAATTAATACCTATAAATACATTAAATTCAAAGTATATTTTGCTGATTGTTTACGTTTTAACTGTTGTGATGCTATTATATGTTTGAATTTTTGACTGATTTGTAATTAGGTTTCAGCTTTTTGTGAATTAGGTGTTTTTTTTGGATCTGGATTTAATGAAGTTGTTTTAGGGGTGCACATGAGCCTATCCTGAACTCGAGTGAGGCTCATTTTGATTTACAAGAGCTTGAGCTGGGCCTGGGGGTCGTTATTTCAAGCTTGGGGTCAGCTAATTTATTGTTTATTAATTAATTTACATACATTTTTAATATTTTTATGTATTTTGAGAAAACTTTAAACGAGGGTAATCTCGACTCGAGGTCGTGTGCAGTATGTTACTGTATTTGCCAATTCCGTGGCATTTAGGGTTACTGAGCTCAATCATCAAATTCAGAGTATAATTTGCTGATTGTTTGGTTATTAACTGTTGTGATGTTAATGTATGTATGAATTGTTAACTAATTTGCAATTAGGTTTGAGATGTTTGTGAATTAGGGTGTTTTGTTGGATCTAGATTGAACTACGTTGTTTTAGCTGTGAAAATGATTGTGAATGTGCAGTTAGGTTACTTTGGACTACAGACTATGATATGAATTTGAACTTGTAAAGGAAAAAATGGTCACATAAATAGGATTTTGCAACATGTACCGTGAAATTAGGGGTGCAAACAAGCCCAAAAGTGGCTCATTTTGAGTTACGAGAGTTTGAGCTCGGCTCGTGTGTCGTTTTTTCAAGCTTGTCTTGTTTATTATTTATTAGTTATTTCATATACAGTTCTTATTATTTTTATGTATTTTGAGAAAATCTTAAACGAGGTTAAGCTTGGCTCGAGCTCGGTTGTGGAGTGTGAAATTAATACATAAAAGACCAAAAGAGCTTAAATGTAAAACACACAAGGCTCGACTCGGGCTCGATAACGGGCTTTATTTAAGGCTCAGGGTCAGCTCGTGCTCAATAAAGCTCGACTCGTTTTGAGCCTTTTGTCTATCCGATATCGAGTAGCTCATCAGCGGCTCGGCTCGTTTGCACCCTTAACCATGATCAGAATGATTGTTTGCTAGCTTGAATATTAAGAAAACTCACATTTCATTTAACAAACTTTGTGATATTGGCAAGGTGAATAGTTTGTTTCTATTTTATGCTTAAAGGTAGAATAAGAATCATGAATAGCATCTTGGTTTAAAACGTGCGCCTTGAGGCGATCTAAAAACTGCCTCAGGGCCTTTGTGCATGTGGGTCAAAGTTAGGGTGTGTAGGAGGTTCATCTGTAAAAATGACCAAAATGATGAAGTGATTATGAATGGTTGTACATAAGCCTTATTGGTTGTGCATATAGCATGCCATTATTGTGTTAATATGCTGCAACTTTTTTGTAGTTTGTGTCAACACTTGCCAAAAGCCCGACATTTGCAAAAGATCCAAGACGCCTTCAATTTGAAACAGACATAAATCGGCTCTTTCTATATACCAGGTCATGTTCGTTAAAAGTCAAATATAATATACATGATTCTTTTGTTATTAGGTGTGTGATGCAAGATATTGATTTAGTAATCTGTTGTTTGCAGCTATAACCGTGTGGGGAAGGATGCTGAAGAAGCTGATATAGAGGAGATCATAAACATGGCAAGTAAATCTGACCTGGCAGATCAAGAAAAACAGGTTCAAGAAAACATTCATTCTCAAATTACAAACTTTTGCACATTTATGGATCATATTCTTCTTCCCGAATCAAAATCCCATGATGAAACATCTCAAAAGCACCCCACTCGTCGGAGTGGCCTTAGTCTTGCAGTTGGTCAAAACGCCCCACCGAACACGAAACTTGGTAATTTTTTATCACTCAAGTCTATAAATTCAAATATTATAATCATAATAAGATGTTGCTGTTACAGTTTTTAATGATGATAATTTCAGCACAGATATCCCCGAGACAAAACCGTTGACTTTTGCAGAGTCAAGTCAAAGGTTAAAAGATCTAATGGGATACACCCTTGAGCTCAAACCATCTCAAATTCCCCATGAACAAGCGGGCCGCGGTTTATTTGTAGATGGTGAAGCGGATGTTGGCTCGGTGATAGCACTCTACCCAGGTGTCATATACTCTCCTGCATATTACCGTTATATCCCTGGATACCCGAGAGTCGATGCACAAAACCCGTATCTTATAACCCGTTACGATGGGACCGTAATTAACGGTCAACCTTGGGGTACGGGTGGTGAAACTCGGGAACCTTTGTCTAGTGTGTATCGGTCCAACCCGAGTGAACCACCATCTGAGATGGGGTCGGACCGGGTGTGGAAGATGTTAAGTAAACCGTTAGAAGGGTCACGGTTAGGGTTCAACGGTGAGGTTTTGGAGAGAAGAAACCCGTTAGCGTTAGGTCATTTCGCAAACCACCCTACTAAGGGTACGGAACCTAATGTTATGGTTTGCCCTTATGATTTTCCTTTGAGTGAAAAGGATATGAGAGCTTATATACCAAATGTCGTTTTTGGGGGTGTAGAGGAAGTGAAGATGAAAAGATTTGGGAGTTTTTGGTTTAAGTCGAGGGGCGAGTCAAACGATGGTCAACTAACGGGTCCAGTTATGAAAGGTCTTGCACTTGTAGCCACTAGGTTGATATCTAATGAAGAAGTTTATTTGAATTATAGATTAAGTAATTCAAAGAGAAGACCTTCTTGGTATACTCCTGTTGATGAGGAAGAAGATAGAAGAAGATGGAGCTAAACAAAACAAAGAGGTTTTTTATTTTTATTATTATTATTTCTATTATTTTTTTTAATGTTTATTTTGTGGTTTAATAAGAACCAGAATGAGCAGTTTTGGATATTTAGAAACAAAATATTACCATTGTTGTTATGATGTGGTTAACTCACTTCAAAGACTAAGTGTTTTTGACTTGGTTCTGTTCTTCTATTGTTTTATTTACATTTTAAAATTGATTTCCAATGTATTGTAGCATGTATAGGGTTGCTCACGAGCCGAATCGAGTGAAGGCTTGCTCGTTGATTGGCTCGTTTACAATCGAACCGACCGGATGAAAATCGAAACGAGCCAAAATCGAATTGTATATAGTTAAACAAATTAGTAGTTTTAGATAATGTTTAGTATGTTGTAAATTTTTAGGAGAAATAAGCTTGAAGAGTTGAGATATAATAAGAATGCAAACAAACTTCTAGGATATGTTTGGTTGGAGGTAATGGAATGAAGGGGGAATGAAATGGGAGAAGGAATGGAATGGACAAGGAAATGAAATGGATAATTACCATTCATTAACCTATAGGAATGAAATCATTTATTAATTTTTATCGTTTGGTATCTAAAAAAATTGTAGAAATGAAATAGAAATAATAAAAACACTTCTATCTCAAAATACTTTTTAATCTCCCCCCCCCCCAAAAAAAACCTACAATGGCGACGGTGGTAGCTCCGACGACGAAAATAGTGGCGATGGTGGTGGCAGCGGTGGTGGTGTCGGCGGAGTTGGTGGTGGTGCCGATGGTGGTGGTGGTTGTTAGGTGGTGGTGTTGTTAAAAAAATAGGGTGAAGGAGGAATAAAATGAAAAAAAATAAGGGGGTGAGAAGGAATGGATTTGATGGAATGAGATTCCATGTGTAATGGATGATTCCATTGAGCAACCAAACACCACTTTTTTCATTCCTACGTAATGAATCATTCCATTCCTACTGTCATTCATGCGTATCAAACGCTACCCTAGTATTCTGAACACTTGAATCAAACTAATAAAACTATAAAATTGACAGAATAAGAACAATTTAAAATGATTTAAAAAATTGTATTCTTATATTTTATGTGTGTTGTCTATATATTTATATATTTGTTCATACATTTCGAGCGAGAAAACGAGCGGACACTTTCCGAGCAATTTCCGATAACTTTAGTTAAAGTGAGACAGTGTGACATGTGTCAGCTTGGAAAGAGCCAATATTCTTTTCTTTATTTTTTTTTTGAACAACAATTTACATTAAAAAGGCAAAGCTAGAAGCTACAATAAAAATAAGAATTAAAAGGAAAAGTAACACCACTCGTTCCAACGTAAAGCCTTAAACAAAAGCCTATTTTTTTTTATTCAAAGAAAATGCAAAGATATAACGTTTTCCACCAACTTTGATATCACTATCGGTTTGTTGGAGAAGGCTGACTTATTTCTCGCCTATTAAATACACCACCTATTAAATACACCACCACACAGTCATAATAATACCTTGAAAGACTTTATTCTTTTTATTACAAAGCCAATAGGTTAATGAACCGAAATCAAGCCAATAGGTGAAGTGATGCTTGCCAACATTTGTAGCTCACAAATATGACAAAGACTGATTATATATTTATAATTTTTACATATCTCAAGTTTCTAATAATTATGTGTTTTCGCTAATATATAATTTAAAGAGTAAACTGCAGCATTTGTTCTTGTGATTTGTTCAAATTCGCTATTTCAGTTCAAAAGTTTAAAATTTGCTAATTTAGTCCCTAAGGTTTCATTTACGTTGCAATTTTCGTCCATAAGGTTTCGTTTTCATTGCGATTTTTGTCTCTATGGTTTGCTAAAATCTCTTATTTCAGTCCAAAATATGTTAACGAAAAAGACAGAAATTGCAATGAAAATGAAACACTGGGAACGAAAATAGCAAATTTTAAACTTTTGGACTAAAATAGCAATTTTGAACAAACCACATAAACGAAAACCGTAGTTTACTCAAATTTAAACTCTAAACCATAAAATCACTTGACTAATAAAATATCATCTTAATTATTTTTTTGTGTAAAAAAATAATAAATAATTCATTTAAAAGTTAGTTTTCAAATGTTACAAATAAATCATATGCAGTGAAAAATAATATTAAATACCAATTAACTTTTTTTTTTTAAAATAGCAAATTTCATAAACCACAAACTAGTAAGCAGCTAGAAAACAAACAAAAAAGTAAGGTTAACTTAATATAAAAAAATACATCATCACTCCAATTATTTTCATTGCAACATATAGGTAGGGGCAAGGCTACTTCCTTCATGGCTTGCACATAACCTTTTTGCTTTTCGTACGCTAAATAATGTCAAAAAAGGCTTTTCATAAATAAAAAAATATATACTATAAAAAATTGAGCGTAAACAAGAAGCTTGCCAAGACTTGAGCTATGCTTGTTTAAATTATGAGAGCTCGAGTTTGGTTTATTTTAAGCTTTGTTTCTGAAGTTTGAAATGATCTCAAATAACACATGAACAGCTTAACTCATTAACACCCTTATTCAAAATCTATCATACTTATTTTCTCCTCTAAATATAGTGTATTGACATTCTTAAATTTGTTAAAAGATGTATGAGAAATTATCTCTAACCTAAGTTTTGTATATTAATATCCATACTTTCTTATATTCCTTGTAAATTAAGCATAATTTTAGCACATTAAAGGTTAAAATTTTGTCATAACTATACGAAAAGGCGTGCTAGTTTAAATTTTATCTGTTAAAATCTTTAAATTTCCGGCAATAAACTTTAACTTAACTGACATTGGGGGGGGATTGTGATAGATGCCACAAGGTCTTAAGTTTGATATTTTAACTCAATGGGTCTTTGGGCAGCGGGTTTTCCTCGAAACAAGAAATGATAGGCTTGAGCTACCCGTGACGAAGGATCATTAGGGCAAGGGGTCCCCCCCCCTCCCCTCCGGTTTTTGCGCAGCAGTGTAAATTTAGCTGTTTTTGGCCCGAATTTTTTATATGTAGTGTAAATTTACCTATTTTTAACCGAAAATTGAGCCCGACTCCCCTCTTTTATAAATTTTTTTGAAAAATAAATTTTGAGTCTGGCCCCTCCGGCCATCACGTGCAAGCTTCGTCACTGTGGGCTACCTGAACGTATGAGATCGATTTTTGCTATTAGATCTCGCTGGATAGTCAGATTTTATTGTTTGGTCGTTAAAATAAATAAATAAATAAACAACAAAAATAACTCAAGTGTTTCAAATAAAGAATAATACCTTGGGAAAATGTACTTAACTAAAATAACCACAAGTGCTTCCTTTTGATTCTTTTAAAGTACTTTTGAACATTTCATAGCTCAAGAAACACAGAAAAGAACCTTTTAACAATTAAAAAATTACACAACAAAGTTACTTTTTTTTAAATCTTTCACTTCCAAGAAAACTTGAATTATGTTTTTCCATAAAACTTGTAAAACTAGTCAGAATTACAGCAATAAAAAATTTATCTTTTTTCTGAATTTCCCATTTTACCCTTGTGTTCAGTCAGAGTGCTACATTACATATTATTCTGTCTTGTTTCCTTCTTTTTGCTCAAAACACCACTCAAGAAATGGCTAAAGATGAAGACTTTAAGCTTCTCAAGATCCAAGTTCACTAACTTTTATCTTTTTTAAACTTTTATTTTTTTTATATATTTTCCTTTAATATTCTTCACATTCTTGATTTACTGTTCTTCATTGTTTGTATTTATTTATTTTATTTATTTATGTACTTTTATCTGCAGACTTGTACTTTGAGAGTAAACCTGCACTGTGATGGTTGCAAGCACAAAGTCAAGAAAATTCTTCAGAGAATTGAAGGTGAGTTTTTTTTTTAAGCTAGCAAAAATGTAACTTGGGTTTTGATAAATTTGTTAAATTTATGCAAAATGTGGTTTTCTTTTGAAGATATTAAATCTAGAGGAATGTACAATTTTCTATACATAATGTACTAATTATCTCTGAAAATGAAGTTAATTAAATAATTATTACATATTCTACTATTTCAAGTATAAAGTGAAATGGGATTTTGAAAAAAGATTTATAATTTATGCAAAATGTGGCGTTCTTGTGATGTAATGCTTTTTTCAAGTCCTTTTTCATAGATAATGTTGCTAAAAGGCTAAATCCTATAATAAGTACAATGTTGTACATCTCTCAATGCATGATGTACAAGTCATGTTTTTTGGTTTTGCTTTGGATTTGTGAGCTTTTGAAGAAAAGATACAAATTTGATGTTCTTTTCTTGTGGATAGCTGATTTGTTTTGATGCTCAATAGGCCCTGTAAATGAACCGAACGAACACAAACAAGGGTATATTCGTGTTCGCGTTCATTCATTTATCTTTAAACGAAAACACGAACATAATCGGACAAATATATGTGTTCATGCTCGATCGTTTAAAAAGTAAGCACGTTAGTGTCGTTTATGTTCGTTCATTTAAAATCTAAACAAACTGTTCACAAACATACATCGACAATGGCGAAGGTTGCTTAGGGCCTGGGTCCCCCCCTCCCCCTGCACTAGTGTAAATTTACCCGTTTTCGTCCGAAATTTTTTATACATAGTGTAAATTTAGCCGTTTTCGGCCGAAATTTTTTATATGTAGTGTAGAATTTAGCCTTTTTCGCCTGAAATTTTTTATATGTAGTGTAAAATTTAGCCATTTTCAGCCGAAATTTTGTATGCATAGTGTAAAAATAGCCGTTTTCGGCTGAAAATTTGAGCACGGCCCCCTTCGTTTGTGAAATTTTGTATACATTTTGAGTCCGGACCCCCCGATGTCTTAGTCCAAGCTTCGCCACTGTACATGGAGATAATTGAACAAAAGATAAGCAAGCATTTATGAACAAACGTAAAGGAACATAAATGAACACGCTTAAATGAACACAAACGAACAAATATAAAACATTAGACGATCACGATTCATCAAAAGTTTTATCCTAAAATGAACATAAACAAACGTACATAAACGAACTAAATTTACCTTCACGAGCTTAAATGAGCGAACGAAACATGTGGTCATGTCCATTCGTTTAATAAAATGAACGCAAACTTTTTGTTCATGTAATTGTGTTCGGTGGTTTATTAAATGAACAAATATAAACGAACTTCCCGCCGAACGGTTCACTAAAAGCTCAGTTCTTTTACAGGCCTAGTCAACATATCATATAATATACATGTGTTTGATACACTAACTGTGTTATAATATTATATATAGGTGTGTATCACGTTAACATAGATGCAGAGTTACAAAAGGTAACAGTTTCAGGAAGTGTAGACCCTGCAGTTTTGTTAAAGAAGCTTGTGAAAGCTGGTAAACATGCTGAAATTTGGTCAAACAAGTCAAACCAAAGTCAAAGTCAAAATCAGCAAAATCCGAAAGGAATTTGTAAAAAAGATGACAAGAAAAACACACCCCAGAAAGAAAAATTCATCAAAGGCCTTGAATCTTTGAAAAAACCGGAAAAGATTCAACCTTTGACCGCCGGTGACGATTCGTTTGAAGATGATGAGGATTTGAGGTTTGTTTGTGGGAAAGCGAGTCAGTTAGGGATTTTGAAGCAGAAACAAGAAGCAGGTGCGGGTTTGGGTAATGTACCAAAAAATTCAAAAAATAAAAGTCAACCCAACAATGCAAATGCGAAGAAAAGTCAAAGCGCGGGAGGGCAAAAGGGTAATTTTGAGAATTTGAATGAGGGTAAAAGTGTGAGTGACTTGGCCTCCATAATGAATAGTCTTGGTGTCGGTGCTGGTGTTGGTGCTGGTGGTAATCTTGGAGCGTTTGAACCGGCTTCGGGTGGTCAACATATGATGATGAACATGAGTGGTTTAGGATTCAACCACCACCACCAACACCAGCAAGAGTACAACAACCACTCGGTTGTCGCCCCGTCATTAATGATGAACCTTCAAAACCGGCAATCAATGTATCAAAGGCCTCCTATCATGCCACCAACCACTGGCTACTACTACTACAACTACCACTACAACCCCGAGCCTTACCCTTACTATGACCACCCTAACGACGGCTACTACTACGCTAAGCACCCTAACGACGGCTACTACTACACGGGTGGCGGCGGTGGTGATGTGAACATGATGAGTGATGAGAACACAAGCACTTGTGCTATCATGTGAGGGGCAAAAGTGGAAAAGATTTAGGCTTTTAAGTATGGTAAAAGAAGTAATGGTTTGATGTTGTTGATGTTTTTCTTTGTTAACCATGTTGAAATGACTTGTTTAATAATGGTTGATGTTCTTGTGTTTGTAGTGTCATCAATTGTTACATTTATTTATTAGTTTATTTGGCAAATCCTGTGTAATATACGGGTTCAAAAGCTAGCTGCCTATATAAGGTAATGTGTAATGAGGTGTTATAAGGGCATATATGGGTGGGTAAGGTTCCTACACAGCTAAACCATCTCGGGGCATTATAAGGACGTGTGCGTTTTCACCGTAAAGTCTGTATGTATTTTGTAGTGGTAATGATTGAAAAGACATTATCCATTACATATGTTTTTTATTGAAGAAAAAAGTGACAATGACGTGGCAGAAACCCTTAAACGAAATTGACTATTATGCATGGCCAAAGCGAAATTGTTCAATCGATATTTCTTTGTTAATCATAAATAAGAGGAGGAGCGTAAAGTGTTACACAGATATAGATATTACGTGTTAACTTTTTTAAAAATATTTTTATTTTAAAGTTTGTTTTTCAAAAACAGATAATGTTCGTTGGCGTGAGACTTCGTAACCACAATACAAATATATTAAAGTCAACTCTGTGTCATTTGGGATGGTGGGACAAACCTTGGGAAGGACAATCCGTCCATAAGTGACGTATTATTAACAATCGACACACATTTTATATTGGTCCGGACATGATGAGTTCTAAAGGACTGTTTGATCGCTATTACTACTAATTGCTATTGAGTACATTGGCCATGCATACTAACTCAAGAAAAATAATGTGCGAGCTACTTGTGGTGAAACAAATATATCAATATGATGACGTGTTGGTGTATTTGAAATGCGATGAATGAAGCCATCTTCTTAAACAAAGAAATTCTGACTTCTAATTTCTAAATTGGTGAATGGTTTTAAATCTTTGGGGTTTTCTTTGGATGCCTTCATAGCCTTTGGGTTTTTTGGGAAGGCGTATAACTTAGAGGTGCACAAAAAACCTAAACCCGGAACGGGTTTTTTTTATACCCGGGTTTTACCATCCGAACCCGTACCGACCCTACCCGTAGGGTACGGAAGGGTATTCATTATAGTACCAAAATCCGTAACCGGAACTGGTTTGTAACCAGTAATACCTGAAACCGGAACCGGGTTTTTCAATTTCCTTATTTATACCCGAAATACTCAAAAAATACATGAAAAATACTCTAAAAAAGGGCAACGCCTTGAAAATCCAATCTATACCCGAAAAATACCCGGAAAAAACCAAAAGTAAGGTTTTTCAAAACCCGGAAATAGGGTATTCAAATACCCTGTTTTAGAATACCCAGTTCCATACCCGACCCGAACCCGGTGCATAGGGTATGGTTTTTAGAGACAATAACTCGACCCGAGTATGGCCAATACCCGATTTTCCAGTACCCGTTCATACCTGAACCCGGTTCCATACGCGAGACCAAGTATTAGGAAAACCCGATTTATAGGCCTCACTCTAACTCCTTGCTAACCATGCTCCACGTTGCTTTTTTAATGAAATTTGTTGTTAAAAAAAAAGACGAAGATAATTGTTTGTGTTTTGGAAAATTTGGTTTATTTATGAACAAAAAAATAAAAAATTCTTTAATACTCCATGTATGGTTTCAAAGCTTTTGTCTGATGAGTAATGATAGCTAAATGTCTCGTGCAGTATTTAATGGTGTCCAATCGAATAGTCAGTGGCGGAGCCACGATGTACACACCATCCCGTATTTTTTTCGAATTTATATATAGCCTGTATTATTGAATTAACGATCGAATTCGTTATTTTTCGGTATGCAAACCCAGTATCATTTTAAAAGAGCATTCGAATCCATTGATTATGAAAATTTAATTAATATTTTTAGCAATGAATATTATTTTTATAAATATAAAAGCTTAAAAGTATAAAAATCACTATCAAACATTATAATGAGCAAAAAATCACTCATATATAGATTATAAAAAAAAGGCCATGTTCATAAAATGGTGAATAAGCCCAACCCAATTAACCTTATTAATTGAATATAACACATATATAAGAAAAAAAAACAAAAACAAAAAGAACAACGATCAATTTCTGTTTCCATCGAGCAGAGTCAAAATGTCGTTGTCTCGTCTTCAACTCTTTGCCAGCTCGTCTCAAAGCTTCAACTATCGTCTTACCTTCAGACTTAAACCAGACCACAACGACCTAGCCAACTCTTTGTTTGCTGCTTCAAGACTAAAAGGTTTCAATTGATTATATGAATGATCGATTCTTGCATTTGTTATAGTGAAAATGAGTTCTTTTTGAAAGTCACGATTAAAATGTTATGGATCATTTTCAAAACATGAAAACATGTTGGGAACAACAATAATAATGGGAAATGTTAAAATACAAAGGGGAGACAAAAATGAAAAGTGCGAGAAGGATTTGTGGCCATACAAAAAATATAAATAAAAACAAAAAAGTTTAAAAACCAAAAATGTTTCCCTCGTCATTCTCGTTAAAAAAAAAACTTCGAAAAGACACAATGAAGAAAATGAACAAAAGACACAATTATAACTAAAAAAGAGACAATAAATCGCAAAATGTAACACAATGCCGAACAAAATATAACACAATGTTGAGTAATATAACACAATATCAAGAAAGAAAGACACAATGTCAAGGAAAAAAAACACAATCAATTATGAAAATAAACACAAAACACAATGATAAACAAAAAGAAACAATGGTCTTTTTCACTCAACATTGTGTCTTTTTCGAGTTTTTTTTAAGAACGAGGAAAACGGTGGAAACATTTTAGTGTTTTTACCATTTTTTGTTTTTTGTTAAATTTTGAGTTATGATTTTTTATTTATTTATTTTTTATTTTTTTGAAGGGTTTTTTTTTTGTGTGTATAAATCCTTCTTATTTTTGTCTCCCTTTGTAGAATAACTTGACCCTAGGTTAAAATAGGATGTTTTGAGTTTTGTAAGGATCAGATATTCTAGTCCATCAATTCTGGATTTAGATGTGTGAGATTCGTCTAGAAGAATGATCAAGTGTCATATAAGGGGAAAAGTATACAAGTAATAATACACATTCGTTGAGTTGCTACTTCATATGCAACGCACCCCCCCCCCCCTTTTCTCTTTAAAGCGTTAATACCTTTTTACACGGCAATTTATTATTATAAAAAAATCACCATAATAACGAACATCTTTTTTATCTTTAATATGGGTAACATATTGCTATATAAAAATCAAAACAAAAATAGACTACGATTAGCGGCGAGCTTAAATGGTAGCGCTTCACCAACTCCTTAGAGTAGAGGTGCACAAAACAACCGGTTTCGGACCCGACCCGACGGTTCCTACACGGAACCGAACCTACCCGTGGGTATGGACCGGGTTTTGGATTTCCCTATGAAACTGTACCCGAAAACAAAACTGAACCGGACATGGTGGGAACCGGTTCCGCCAATACCCGGTCAAAACCCGGTCGTACCCTACCCGAAACCCGAAAAAAAAAACCCGATGGAACCGGTCAAATACCCGACTATACCCGGACCCAGTTTTGACTTTTGTTGACTATACCCGGTTCCGGTTCCTGAGAATACCCGGTTTGTGCACCTCTAGCTTAGAGGATCCAGCCCTACTAGTTAGGCGAACACCACTCTGTGCGAGAGGTGTGAGGTTCGACCCCAGTCACTGGGGACATATTTTGGTAAATGCGATACAAATTAACAAATCAAATGGATTAAACGAACACATGCATTTCACGACAACCATTGATCCGGTACAGTAAGAAAATAACTGGTCATGGCCTTTCGAAACCTTCTTTTGTACTGTTTCGGAGATATTATCGTTGGTGACGCATTCTTGGGCCCACCAAGAATCCCGGACGCTTTTACCCATGTTTCGAGTTGCTTATCCCATGTATATTGTCTCATGAAATCAATAATCCCTAGAACCAATTCTTTACTCTCGTCGTCAACTCCAACCAACAACGAGTAATCCATCACGTCAACTGACTGCACAACCACAAGATTCACGTTAAATCGATCAAAAGTACCAACTTTCAATGCATGTAATACAACTACTAAAGCATAAAGTTGTTTGCATAAACGGGCCTAGTAAAGATTTCAACTTTATTCTTTATATGAGATTTCTTGATCTAGTATTGAGTTTCTTGGAAAAGTCAAATAATGTGAATCTTGTGTAAAGACTAGAACTTAATTTGTATATAATAAAATACCAGCTTCAAGAACACTAATAATCTAATATTATTTAAAAAGCAAATTGCTTTTTTGCCCTCGCGGTTTAGGTTCCATAGCCCTTTCAGCCCAAAATAGAACGTTTAACTTTCGTTGCAGTCTCACCAAACCCCCCCCCCCCCCCCCGCCAATATATATATATATATATATATATATATATATATATTCCATCCAATTATTACAATTACATGAGGGGCAAAATGGTCTTTAAAAAGAAACTTAACTCAATAAAATTGTGTGAACTTAAAAGGAAAAATATAGTAATATACTACATCGTTTTAGTTTTTCGTTTCAACTTTTTTTTAAAATGTTTTTAGCTATATACGCCTTATTTTATAAGATTATTAGGGGAAAAACGTTACCGCTAAGAAAGATGTGTCATTCCAAACAGCTCTTTCAAGGTTTCTCTTAGCTTTGCTTCCGAGAAAGAGGGGGTTCGTACACAAGGCTTCCAATAAGTTCATATCGAGCATCGTCCCTTTAATATCCGAGTTGTAGCGCGATCTTGCAGACCCTTTAAGATCATAAACCCGAGAAATATTTTTCTTGAAGAACAAATTCTCCATAACCATCACAATTGTTTTTGATTCTTTCCCACCTCTCAAATGCTTCACATTAACCTTTCATCATTAAACATACATCATCAAATTCACATAAAAATAATAATAATAAATCTTTACTAAATGACTAAAAAGTCAAAAGGTAAAAAAGTCAACCTGATAAATACCGACGATTTTAGCAAGACAAGTTGGGCTCCCGGTGTTTAGCGAATCGGTCAAGTATTTGAAATATTGTGGTGCGAATTCCTCAAACGAATCTAGCTCGGTTTTCGTGACACCCTTTATTAAAAATCGATCATCTAAAGATTTGGCAAACTGGGCCCCACTTTTCCCTCCTTGTGCAACCCACTTCTTGCATCGGCTCAAAGAACGCATGTAGTCGAGTTCGTTACGACAACATTTCTTCCTAAGACCATCAAATTGCTTTGCAAAATAACAAGTGACCGAGAACTTGACTTTTCCACCGGGGCCAGATTCATCCTCAAAAGAAATTGTTAAATGATGAGAGCTTTTAGGCTCGGGATATAACAATCCGCTTGAGGATGATGAATTGTCGAAATCATTATTAGAGCCAAAAGATTGCCAAGATGAAAGCTTTGGAGCCAGTGAATGGTTTTGGTTGAGATACGGTTTCAGTGAACCAGTCTCCATATTCTTTGGAAGCAAGGGCGTATGATATTATGCTTGTCGGCTCATTTTCGTATACAGCAATGACTACGTGTTGACCACAAATTAAATGGGCCCCGTCAGGGAGAAAAGACGTTTGGGAAAAGAGCGGTTTTGAACTCCATAAGAGTTCGAGTTTCTGATCTGCATTGGGGAGAACTTGTAAGTAACTCCTGTGTATGCTGCAAACAGGATCTTTGACTTTGACTTTGACTTCGACCATGTGGGTGCGATTTCTCGATTCTTCGTCCTTCATTCTTTCTTGAAGAGCCATAGCAGAATCAAAGGAATAGACCCGAGCAGGTGTGGAAGTCAACCTCCGATAACGTGGATTCCCCAGTCGGGTCAACGGTCCGGTCCATGCAGAGTCAATCTTGTCAGATAATAATGATGCATTCCCTTCAATTTGACTATCACCGGTTTCTTCACTTTGGTCAACTTGATTAAATTCTGGGTCAACGGCTGCACGACTATGGTCAACGGTATCTTCAATTGCCGAATAACTTCTTTGGTGTTTGTAGGTTCCCTGGACGGATCGCACGAGATATCTCGATCAATTCAGGTGCGGAATCCCTGCGTAGATCGTTACGAGTATAGAACACGAATCACACGAAACGAACATACGTTATATAATAACTCAAACACGTGATACGATATCACTATTACAGACTCTCGTCCTCACGTTACAATGAACTTGATAAACTACTGAAACGAACAACTAACTGGAACCTAACTACAAAACCAAGCCGTAACCTAGGTATATAAATACACGACAACTTCGCCTGGCATGTTCAGGCGAAGTTGTCCATAACTTCGCTTGACTAACAAGTTCGCCTGTTAAGCAAACTTGTCAGTAACTTCGCTTAAACATACAAAACATAATTAAACATTACAGACTCGATTACAGACACTAGACTATGAACTACTGACATTATGCACCAACAGACTCCCCCCTTGGCAGTAGCTTCATATCTTGATCTTTAAGCACTTGTCTTGTAATCTTCAACCTTGTATCTTCACGCATGCACTCCTTCTCTAACACAACTCTTTGATACTTCCTCGCTTCGTCCTTCCAAGCAGGAATATAAAAGATTTTCATCTCATTGAGCACCTGCAGATCAGCTTGCGATAAGTTTACCAAATGCATCGGATCGTAAACTCTTAGGAGCTCTTGTTCATCCTCGTCTTCCATCACTGCCTCTGCTGTCTCACAATCCACAAACCACCACTTTAGGTCTTTAAGCACATCCTTGGGCATAAGCTTCATCGGTACTTCTTTCAAACACCGGATCGGTTTATACTTCATGACCATCCAAGGTTTTCCATCAGCTCTCAAACCTCTATCCTTGTCTTCAACAAGTTTTCCCTTCTGCGGTTTCAACAGCTCAAACTTCTTCTCTTTTATACTCTCTCTCCATACAATTTTCCAAATAACTCTAGCCATATTATCGTCACTCCGATTGATTAACCCCAATCTGGCTAAGTCTTTCACTTCACATTCCGGCAGTGTATTCAACGACCTTAACATTCTTTTAAAATACTGAACGCCGTCATACCGTTTAATCACAAAGAGCTTCAACTGCTCATCATAGATCCAGCAAATAATCCCTTTCTTCGCTTCAGCATAGCCTTTAATATTGTAACTCTTCTTAAACATTGTAGGGACCGCCGGTTTCTTCGTTTTGACGAACCACTGAGCAAAGCCTTCCTTCCACCTAGGCTGCTCTTCCCATTCAGTCTCATCGATTACTGTCTCATTACCCATATCTGCTCTCTCCACACCTGGAATGTCATGCTCCACATTCTCTTCAACAGCTTCTTCAATCACAATCTGAGCACCAATCTTTTCAATCTCTTCGACTGGCAATACATCATCATCAAACAACACATCATCACTAAACATATCATCATCTAATTCTTTCAAAGCATCAATCACATCATCTCCCATTTCTTCATCATCAACCATCACCACTTCATCACCACCAGAACTGCCAGCCGCACCTGCAGATTCCCCCTGAGCCGTGGAAGTCCCAAGAGCTTGAGTAGTTCTTGGCAACTCACCACCTGCACCTTTCGATGCATTGGGATCATCGTCTCTATCATTTCTCTTCTTTGTCCTTAACTCGTCGCCTTTACAGCCTGTCTCCCCCTGAGATGCCAATAACTCCTTCATAGCATCTATAATTCTCCCATGTTCAACCAGGAGGGACGACTGTAGTTGATTTTCTGCTACTAGGCGTTGAATAGCCTTTACAGCCTTGATTTTCTGCTACTTGGCAGAGTAGTTGTGTCACCGGAGGAGGAAGTGGACCTTGATGCAGAATTCGGAGGTCAAGGATTCTTCGATATGGATCGGGTGGATCCAGAGGAGAACGTTCAGATCCCAGTTGAACGTGTCTCGACTGTGCGTATTACTAGAGCAGCTACGACGGTGGCTGACTCAGATCTTGATGATGTTATGGATGAGGCGAGAAGGATGTTGGTGACTCAAGAGAAGACGTTTGGAAAGAGAAAGAGGACAGCTGATGATAGTGAGTCAGAAGAAGAAGAGGATATTCACAAGTTGATTAGACGTTCAAGACGGGAAAGGACAGGTGCAGGTATGGGAGCTGGAGAGACTTCAAGAGTTGTACGTTTCGCTCCGCCCGCACTGTCAGGTATGTCGATTGTTCTTACATCACTACAGGTCACAAGTTTAAGCGCCACCGATGTACCCGTGGTGGCTACAACATCATATGTTGGCCTCCCGTCTATCACACTCCAGCTGACGACTCCAGATATCGTATCGTTGCCGCCTCCAACGCTTACTCCGTCGGAGGTTGTTGCACAATTTGTAGAGTCCACAGTCGTTGCAACTGCAGGGTTGTCGGTCACGATACCACCTGCGGTTACGTCCACAGCTGCTTCTGATGTCCCGGTTTCATTCGAAATCCCTGCTGAGTATACTCAAGACACATCTCACATGAGGTTTGATTTCAATGCAACCCTCTCAGACTCGGAGAGAATAGCTGCACTTGAGCGGGTCGTGGCAGAACAATCAAGGGTGAATCTTGTCCAGACCCAGGCTATTCAACGCCTAGTAGCAGAAAATCAACTACAGTCGTCCCTCCTGGTTGAACATGGGAGAATTATAGATGCTATGAAGGAGTTATTGGCATCTCAGGGGGAGACAGGCTGTAAAGGCGACGAGTTAAGGACAAAGAAGAGAAATGATAGAGACGATGATCCCAATGCATCGAAAGGTGCAGGTGGTGAGTTGCCAAGAACTACTCAAGCTCTTGGGACTTCCACGGCTCAGGGGGAATCTGCAGGTGCGGCTGGCAGTTCTGGTGGTGATGAAGTGGTGATGGTTGATGATGAAGAAATGGGAGATGATGTGATTGATGCTTTGAAAGAATTAGATGATGATATGTTTAGTGATGATGTGTTGTTTGATGATGATGTATTGCCAGTCGAAGAGATTGAAAAGATTGGTGCTCAGATTGTGATTGAAGAAGCTGTTGAAGAGAATGTGGAGCATGACATTCCAGGTGTGGAGAGAGCAGATATGGGTAATGAGACAGTAATCGATGAGACTGAATGGGAAGAGCAGCCTAGGTGGAAGGAAGGCTATGCTCAGTGGTTCGTCAAATCGAAGAAACCGGCGGTCCCTACAATGTTTAAGAAGAGTTACAATATTAAAGGCTATGCTGAAGCGAAGAAAGGGATTATTTGCTGGATCTATGATGAGCAGTTGAAGCTCTTTGTGATTAAACGGTATGACGGCGTTCAGTATTTTAAAAGAATGTTAAGGTCGTTGAATACACTGCCGGAATGTGAAGTGAAAGACTTAGCCAGATTGGGGTTAATCAATCGGAGTGACGATAATATGGCTAGAGTTATTTGGAAAATTGTATGGAGAGAGAGTATAAAAGAGAAGAAGTTTGAGCTGTTGAAACCGCAGAAGAGAAAACTTGTTGAAGACAAGGATAGAGGTTTGAGAGCTGATGGAAAACCTTGGATGGTCATGAAGTATAAACCGATCCGGTGTTTGAAAGAAGTACCGATGAAGCTTATGCCCAAGGATGTGCTTAAAGACCTAAAGTGGTGGTTTGTGGATTGTGAGACAGCAGAGGCAGTGATGGAAGACGAGGATGAACAAGAGCTCCTAAGAGTTTACGATCCGATGCATTTGGTAAACTTATCGCAAGCTGATCTGCAGGTGCTCAATGAGAAGAAAATCTTTTATATTCCTGCTTTGAAGGACGAAGCGAGGAAGTATCAAAGAGTTGTGTCAGTTTGTGTTAGAGAAGGAGTGCATGCGTGAAGATACAAGGTTGAAGATTACAAGACAAGTGCTTAAAGATCAAGATATGAAGCTACTGCCAAGGGGGAGTCTGTTGGTGCATAATGTCAGTAGTTCATAGTCTAGTGTCTGTAATCGAGTCTGTAATGTTTAATTATGTTTTGTATGTTTAAGCGAAGTTACTGACAAGTTCGCTTAACAGGCGAACTTGTTAGTCAAGCGAAGTTATGATAATCACTTTCCTCCTTCGCTCAGAACCTCTTCGCGAACTTGTCTAGGGTACTCTCAATGATAGTCTAGGGTACTCTCAATGATAATCATAGTCTAGGGTACAGAGAGTTATGATTAACAAGTTCGCCTAGACTAGGGTACCCTAGACTAGGGTACTCTCAATGATAATCACTTTCCTCCTTCGCCTGTTAAGCGAACTTGTCTAGAGTACCCTAGACTAGGGTACAGAGAGTTATGATTAACAAGTTCGCCTGTTAAGCGAACTTGTCAGTAACTTCGCTTAAACATACAAAACATAATTAAACATTACAGACTCGATTACAGACACTAGACTATGAACTACTGACATTATGCACCAACAGTGTTTGACCTCACATTACAGTTCTTATTATATAAAGAATCTAGCGACTTCAGTCTTCGATCCCAAACATGCAAACTGATTGTGAGGGAATGTCTCAAACGATTAAGTTCAAAAATATCGATTTCAGTCTCACATTCTTCAGCACATGAATTAAGCAGACCCTATATCAAGAATCAAAAGACGAGCGGTAATTAATAAACAAAAAACAAGAAAAAAAACAAATCTTTTTTACTTTTTCAAGATCGGTTTTACTTACCATGTATACATCTCTTTCTTTGACTAAATCTTTTTTCAACTCCTCGATTTGTTTACTTAACTCACTTGTATCATCTTTACCAATACCAGAAATACCGTTCTGTCCAGTCTCGTGTAATAAATCAGATATCTCATTGTACAACACTTTTGTCTTGCTCAAAATCTCTACTACTTCTTTCTTTAACC
Organism: Bidens hawaiensis; assembly: GCF_021521415.1. Lineage (NCBI taxonomy): Eukaryota > Viridiplantae > Streptophyta > Magnoliopsida > Asterales > Asteraceae > Bidens > Bidens hawaiensis. Next base: position 6,513 of record NW_027501460.1, on the reverse strand, counting down.
AATCCTGTTGAACATGGCCACCGAACTGTAGTACGGATGGTGGCAAACTAACGGAAAGAATATCAATTGGAGAATACCGGAAAAACACAACCATATCACCCAAGCTGTATATGTCAAACGCAAGTTAAGTTAATCACATGCATAAAGTCATAAACACATGCATATGTACATATAATGTTAAAAGACGCTTTTACCCGTAGAAACGAAGGCAGTCTCTTTGCAGAGAATGACCGCAGCCCGCGATGCGATTAGCAGTTGCGTGATTTGAAAAACTAAGTTCCAAAAATTTCCCGAAAGAAAGACCCCATGCAGCATTAGACATAACCACCCCAGGGGTTGCGGGTGGGACCCCGTTTACAGGTGGACATCTGAGACACCTGTGCCACATCCATATCTTTCCATCTTTCTCCCCGGGTGGGTTCAGGGATGGAAGCCGTTTAACATTAATTGTTAAGTTCCCCTGTGGGTGAGTATAGCATATCACATGGGCTTCAGCTGGCTTGTTGCAAGATCGACATGATGATGTCTGAATGAAAAACCCGAATCAAATCCAACCGGAAAGTGATAGAACAATTAATATTATTATTAACAAAAGGATAAGGATATCATTAATATTAACTATACCTAATATAATGATCATCTAGAAGGTCAAGGTTCAATCTCAAATTTTTTTGTTAATAAGTGCAGTTAAGGCAAAAAAAAATTGTATTATTTGTTACCTAATAAAAAATGGTAATCTTGAAGGGTAAAGGTTCGATTTTTTTTGTTAAGAGACGTAGTTTAGGTAAAAAAAAAAAGGACAGAAAGAAAGAAAGAAAGAAACTGTCAAACTTTTACCTGATCGAAACGATAATCTTGAAGGGTAAAGGTTCAATCTTTTTGTTTATACATGCATGATACTCAAGATCTTGAAGGGTAAAGGTTCAACATTACATGCAATTGACACATATAACTTATATTTATTAATGTTACCTGATCAAAAAGATCATCTTGGAGGTACCTCCCGAGTGGTTTATCAAAGCATCCATAGAACTTTATACGCAGAAGTCTCGATCTTTCACATACGTTACCATTTAACACACATCGGTTAGAAAACGAAACTAAAATGCTCTGATTATTATTATCCGTTGCTGAATAATATTCATTTGAGTCGTCAGGTTACTTCAGTTCTTTCGGTTGATTCACATGACGTTGTTGCTTCGAAGACAGCAGCGGTAGATACAACAGCTCCATTCATTGTCATATCATCAACCGCAACATCATGGTCATCAGGCTTGGGGAGGTCGGTGATTTCCGAGGGCGTTATCATCAATTTAGGTAAAGTAGCACCCTCGTCTGCCAGGAAAGATGTCTCTAGTGATAAATGATAAGCAGCAAAGACCGGCATACTGAACAACATGTTTGACTTTCTTTAGTTTCTCATGGCATGACCCTTTTAGCAAGACCTACAAAACCAAAAAAAAAAAAAAAGATAATGGTCAAAATCAAGAAAAAGTGAATGTTACTATTGAATGGGTTGATTTGGGGTTAACTTTAATATTTGTGAAAACGGTCGTTTGGAGAGTTGACAATTTTACCGTGCAACCTAACCGCCTGGGGCAACTATCGAAAAACATCAATGTCTTGGATGGTTTCTTGGTGAACTGAGTGGCGGCTTCATGGTGTTCGGTGAACTTTTCCAGTCGAAATAGCTCGCATTGGCCCAAACGCGTGGTGGTGATCTTATCCATAGATGGAGTTATAGAAGTGCCTGTACACCTGGCAATACGCTCCAGTAAAGGCCGTTTGACATTTGAAACCAATGAGATCTCTTTGGCTAAAAGATACTCTTGTGCATACGGAGATACACTCTTTTCTACCAGTAGCGCGTTTGGACAACGCGCCCCTATTTTTGAAACAATCATCTTCAAATGATCAATTTCCTGTTTTAGCATTAAGTTCATTAACTAAAGTTACTTTCTTCAAACTTTGAAAAAATTTAACAATGAAATATTGTGATTTTCATGAAATACAGAGAATATAAGCAAAAATAACCTGCTGCAGTAGCGTCTCCATAGAAGCTAGCTGATTTTGAGCCCGTTGATACTCGAGGGCCCCGCCTAATATAAGCAATCTAGGGTTCTTGTACTGGGAAGTCATGCGTTTGTGTTTTATATTTTTCGTACAAACTACTCCTTTAACAAACATGCTGCATAGAACGATAGAAAGAAAAACAGAAGAAAAGTTTAATCGCCATGTCATATTTTTATTTGAAGAAGGAATCAAACTTCAAGAATATTATTTTGTCGGTAACTCGGTACCTTTCATTTGGGCTTCCCGAAGCTATACATTTAATCTTCACATAATCACCAGGATCCATGCTGCCACCCTCTGCTAGTATCCGGTTTCACAAAGTTAGCAGCTTGCCATGCTAAAGACGTAATAACATCAAGCCAATCATCTGCCGCCACGTATGCAGATTGCAATAGTTGAGATACAAGAGCCCTAAAATGACCCTGAACTACATTTTCCAGAGGCTTTTTAAGCTCGAAACTTTTGTCGCTTTCTGAAAGAACACTCATAAGCGTATCACTAGATGAAAAAACATCACCCACGGGTCCCATTTCATCATCATCGTCAGCATACGAGAAGAAACCGGCTTCTTCATTGTGTAATGGCAGAGATACCAAATAAGACCGTTGTTTTCAAAATCTAACGGCTCGTATGGTCCCTAAATGTTGGTGAATCATCACTAGTGGTTCTATTATCAGGTTCTTGGGTCCGCTTTGGTGGCTTTCTAAAACAGTCACCAACGGTTTGTGGTCAATACGACCATCGGTTATAGGCCTAGGAGTTCCCTGGTCATCGGGCTGTACAGAATAGCTAAGTCTAGTGGAAGTAAAGTGGGCCTACATGGGCGTCTGATGGGCTCGAACCAGCAGATGTTAAATTGTGAAATTCATGTCTAGTGTTGGCACTACCGGAATCAACGTCTGAGGTGTCAAGATTATACGGGCTGATGATGTTTTTCGAAGAATATTCTCCTTCGTCTTCGTCACTCCTGCCATCAAGCAGAATAACGTAATCAAATAATTAGTTGTTAATAAGTTGATCAACAAAAGTCAAAACGCGTTTATGATCGGTTTCTGTTCGTGTTGAAACCAGTTTCTTGACTGGTTTACGATCGGTTTCGGTTCAGATTTTGATCGGTTTTGGCCCGGTTTTGGTTCGGTTAACCGGTTTTGGTGGAGAAAATTACAAACCGGTTCCGAGCCTACGATTTCAATCGGTTCCAAACCGGTTTCTGCATAACCGCTTCCAACCGGTTCGGTTTCGGTTCGGTTAACCGGTTTATTTGCCCACCTCTATCTAAAGAAGTAGTTCAGGAGTTACATATGTTTTTTCAATGACTTATAATATTCATGATTAATTACATAATACCATCAAACTGTTAATAGTTAGAAACTTAGAAACCATGATCCAATCATAATACACATAAAATAATTAAACAATAAAACAAATCAAAAAAATATCAAAATCAACAAAAAAATAAAATTAACATAAAAATTTGAGCATCAAAAATTCAAAATCATTTGATTCAAATATACACACAAAAAAAAAGTACCTGCTCGTGGAGCAACAAACGGACACTGCTTCAAGAGATGATCCGTCAAATCTCTCACTCGAATAATCTGATGACGGTGAATCACAAGGATGTATCTTATGACTAAACTTGCCCCCAAACTTCTGCTTAACCTCAACCCACCACAAAACTTGCACGATCCGACACCAAGCCTTTATCATCAACAACAACAAACAAACCGTGTCCTCGCACACAGCTCTCGCAAAACAACCGGCTACACTTCCGACAACCGCAAGACTCCGAAACTCTCACTCCACATTCACAACATATAAGTTGACCAACATTATCCATGTTGACTTCACCAGACATAGAATTTGCATCACTTGTTCCCCAATAAATTAAAGTTACAAACTTTATCATCAGATATTAAAACTCACCCAATTCTTGTTATAATAATAATAATAATAATAATAATAATAATAATAATAATATCCTATATTATTAATTTCCTATGTCAATAAACTAAAAAAATAAATGATTTAAGGAACAAAAAAGTCTCCTTTAAATCATAAATATTATATACACACATACAACACAAATTATTATACAAAACCCTAAAGTACCAACCCTAGATACCCAATTCCAGAATCTCATCAATATTTGAAGCTCTGAAACTCAAATTGAACATTAAATAGACAAGACCCACAAGTTAATTGCTTCAATTGACGTAAAGATTTGTGATTCGAACACGAAGAACTCACACTGAGCTTCAAATTCATCAAAATTGAAGTACGGAATCGAAAAATTGAGCAGATTGTAATGAAATTGATGAAGTGGAGTGTGAAATTAACCGATTAAAGAGGTTCAATTTCGGTTCAAACAGAGGAAATTAGGTTTTTTTTTTTGCAATTGATATTAAGCTTCAATATAATCAAAATTGAAGAACTAAAACAATCAATTGAGCAGATTTATGACAAGATTGAAGATGTGGGGTATGGATTCAACAGATTAAAGAGGTTTAATTTCATCAAAATCATCAAAACAGAGGAAATTGGGGGGGGGGGGGTTTGCAACTTCAAATTCATCAAAAGTGAAGTTCAGAATCAAACAATTGAGCAAATTAAAGCAGAATTGAAGAACTAGAGTACTAAATAAACTTATTAAAGAAGAAATTAGGGTTTGCAAGTCCATATGAAGTTGAAGTTGAAACTTTATGTGTTGCTTTACCGAAAGTAGCGGTAGTGCTTTCATTTTCAGTACTCTGAAACTGTATTTAAAATTGTAGAGTCATTATATTATACACACACATAATAATAATAATAATAATAATAATAATAATAATATTATTATTATTATTATGTAAAGGGTGACGAGAATGAGAAGTGTGAGAATTGTGGATACACCAAAAATCCCTAAAAAAATTCGAAAGAAAATAACGTAAAAATCATAACCAAATAAATATATAAATAATGAAAAAATTTAAAAACTAAAATATTTCCCTCGTCATTCCCATTCCAAAAAAAAAACGACGAAAAGACACGATGCCGAGAAAAAAAAGACACAATACCGAAAATGAATAAACAACACAATGATAAACAAAAAAAAACAATAGATCGTAAAATATAGCACGACGCCGAACAAAAATATGACAAAATGTTGAATATTATAATACAATATCAAGAAAAAAAAAGACACAATTAATGAGGAAAATAAACACAAAACACAAAGATAAACAAAAAGTCACAATGATCTTTTTCACTCAATATTGTATATTTTTCGAGTTTTTTAAATTTTTTTGAGAGCGAGGAAGACGACGAAACATTTTTGTGTTTTTACATTTTTTGTTTTTGTATTAAAATTTAAGTTATGATTTTTTTTAATTAATTTTTCATTATTTTTTTATGATTTTTTTTTGTGTAACAATTCTTTTCATTTTTGTCATCATTATTACTGTATTTAGTAAACGCTAATTAGATTTATGTCTCTGTTTGGACTGTCTTAATCACTATCTAATCTAAGGAGAATCTTTGACAGGAGTTTCTAATGGCCCACCATTGTTTCACTTTTTGAATATTATTTTACTTAAAACCCCCTCAAGTGTTTGACAAGTTATTTATGTCACCATTTATCTCTAGATGAGTTACAGTTAAGGGTAGTAGAGGCGTTTCCGGGTATTCCTTTGCGGGTAGGCTTTGTCGAGCGGGTACACCCATCGCCAGCTAAGCGGGTATTTGTTGAAACCATGTTAAGTGGGTTATAGTAACCGAGAAAAGACGAGGAGAGAGAGAGAGAATTGTGAAATGTGTTGGTGTCTGGAGAGGAAAGAGGTAGACAAATGGTTAGACAGGTAGGTGATAACACAGCTTATGATAATGCATGCTCGACGGGTACCTTCGGTTTGCAATGAGTTGTCTAAGGGGTGTTGGATGTTAGTCAAGTTTCTAAGAGGAACGCTTCGTCCCCCCCCCCCCCCTAATAGTTAAATAAAAGGGTTGCGCGTAAACAAGCAAGATAGAGCATAAGCTTAAGCCAGCGAGCCAGTATGAGCTTGCTAAGTGAAGCTAGGATCCAAGCTTGAGCTTGAGATCGTTTAAGCTCAGCTTAATTCAAGTTTTCTGCAAGCATATCTCGAGTAGCTCGTGAGGCTTTTATTTAAACCTCTAACAGCATTTCTGGAATATGTAACATAATCCACGTTAACTTGGTGGTTTTGATAGTTGATTTGTGTCATTGAGTAATTGCTCGTAGATAGCTTGATGAAAAGATTATAATTTTTTTATTTTTAATGTAGTTTTCAGTATTTAAAAGTTATTGTGTATGAGTTTGACTAACAATATAATCTTGCCTGGTGGTTATGTATTTTTACCATATCGGTGAGGTTATATACCAGAGTGTTCGTAGCTGGTGGTATTGAAGTGTGTGTGTATGGTGATGTCGCTCCTGAAAGATTA
>NW_027501459.1:0-90549 GCF_021521415.1 Bidens hawaiensis | reverse complement strand
TTGTTTTTAGGTACCTAGGTTTTCAAGAACTATGTCTAATCTATTCAAGAGACCTTTTTATTATACTCGACTAGACATCTTTATTACTTGCTCACTTTTCGAGGCATCATCTATTGTTGGAATCGACTAGTCTACCACGCTTCAGTGTGCTTAGACTCATAGTCATTACCAATGTATGGTTGTCTTCCGGAGCTATATTAAATAGGAGCATAAGCAGTTGATTAAGTGATTTAGTCACTATGCATAGGCTAGTGTAGCGTCTGGTAATTGATTCATTAATTTTTCACTGAATTATCTTTTGAACTTTTAGTTCATATAAGTTTGAGGATCAATGATACATCTATTTCAATGTTCAATTATATCTCCCATAATGGTGGGACTGATGAATCACTAACGTGAAAACCACTAAGCATAAACAATATCTTACTAATGGCTATAAGTATTTAATCATGGATAATATTTATACCCGACATAAATTCCAACTTCCTTTGTGGTCTCATCTTTGTGTGTTGTGGTGGACTAATTTCAATATATAACACACCAAATATTAGATGATAAATAATTGGTTCCTGACAAAACCACTTTAATGGGGAGTAATTTAATGGCTTGATGTGAATTAATGATATTGTATGTAATATATGTACCCAATGTAAACATGATTTTTTTCTCTTTTGATCACTAGCTTTGAAATCAATTGTAGGCGCTCAATAATTGTCTAAAACAAAAGCAATTTCTTATGAACATAATCTGTATGGAGTTCAAGAATCATCCATGATTATTAACAACATGGGAATCGATTTCATTATTATAATCAAAATTAATATGTTAATCTGGAAGAATATGCTTGCTATCTTATTAGCTAAGCATAGATCATGCAAACATTAAGTTGAATCTTGAAACCATTTAGACGATGCATCGATTTAAAACACTAAATGGTATCATGTTAGGATATTCATATCCTGTATAGTTATTTAGGGATCCACCCACAACTTAGTTGGTAGTACATAACTTGATAGCAAACATTAAATGTAAAACTATCATGAAGAATCTCCGGTTCATCAGTACATTTCAATCATAAATGACTCGGTTTGGTCTAACGGTCATGCTATTAAATAATTATGATCCATAAAATCTTGTTTATGATCATATATGTATCATGCACGTTTAAATGCAAGAGACAAAGTATTGTCGTTTCAAAATCATCATGTTATATCACTATTATATTTTCATATTTTGTTCTCATGTAAGATATTATCTTTGCCACTGATGGTGGTCGATCTCATTATTATCATGAATATGAAACACTCCAATGGTTGACCTCAGTATTATCATGACCATCTTACAACTTGCTTAATTATGTCCAATATCACACCTTTAAAACTATCAATATATCAATAAATTACTATGGGAAGACGTAAAACAAACAAGTTTCATGATTTTATAACTTTCTTGAACTCAAGAACACGAATTATCTCAAACACTTCATATTGCTACTTCAAGAGCGTACTTGAAATTTGGCTAAAGCAAATGTTTTATCCAGGTTGTCTTTATAAACAACTTTCTTTTACATAATATACAATGAGAATAGTTCAATGTAAAATTAACATCATATAACTAATCATAAATATATCTTACAAACAGATATTTTAATAACTATTTCAAATAATAAATCAATAAATTTAAAATAGATACTCAAAGTATGTCAATCACCATGTAAAACTTTGAGATCATCGTCATGTGATGTGATATTCAATGCTAAGAATTTTCAATTTTCTTAACATATTACATGTCACTTATTTTAAAAGACCAATAATATATAAAAAATAACAGTAATAAACTTGATCGTTCATGACTAAATTGTTTAAACGTATCAAACAATTTTTGTATCATCAAAATTTAAAAGAAAAAACTATATGAGGTAATAAATAAATTGTTAACTTTAATATAATTAAATAATTATTAAAGGGATGAAAGGTTTATCACATAATTCAATTATGTGATTATCACTTAACAGTGACCAAAATAATATATTGTTTTAACTTTTAATTTATATATACTATAGACGGGTGCCCACGCGATGCAGCGGGTCTTTGAACGTGGACTCTATTAATCACGTAACAAGTATAAGTGTTCATGGTTCAGTTTAAAACCTTGAAACCGTTTAAACTGGTCATCGGTTTGGTTTCATGGCTGGGTTTTTTACTTTCAGTCGGTTTTTTTTACTTCCTTTATCCTTTCAAGTATCATATTTTGACTTAGTTGGGATTGATAATACGGTTGAATTAATAATCATTTTAAGCAAATTTTATTATCAAAGCTTAAACTGTTAAACCAAACCAAACCAGAACCAGATCGTTAATAACAGTTTGGTTTCAATTTTCAATGGTTTAGTTTTCATTTAAAAATAATAAAAAACTGGCATTGAACACCCCTACGTAACATATTAATTTTTTCGATTGAAAAAAATAAAATATTATACTAAAATTAAAGAGAATAAAATACTCGTTTTTATGATGCAATATTTTTACAAAAATATTAACGTATGAAAAACTTATTGTGTTTAAAAATCTTGGGTGAGAAGTTGGTTTAAAGTTGAAACTAAAAACAAAATATGGTTAAAGATATAATCTTCTTAATTTATTTGTGATGTTCCGGGCTTTGCAGTTTTCATCATCTCTTATAAATTCAAACAAAAAAAGAATAATAGAATAAACGTATCAGTTTCCTTTAGTGGTTATCACAATATTCAAATACAAATTTATCCCACTATTTAGTAATAGAATATCCAAAATCAAGAGAATAACAAACAAATTAAAATCATACTACAACTATTTTGTTTTTAGGAGGGCATGAATTCTATTGCAAAAACAAACAAACACAACTTACTCAATTAAATCTTAGAATAACTAAACATTAACCACATCAATCAAAATATTTAATTTAATGTCAAGAAGAAAGAAATCACATTACAAAAGCCATCTAAATTCAATTCAACTCTATGAAATTATTACAATACATACTCAAATAATATTTAGATTATACTTGTCTATCATTAACTTATGTATATTCGCATAACCCTATACAAATACTAAGTTAAAGTTGTGAATAATAATTACTTTTGCTTTATATATATTTATATAAATTTCGAAAAACATCATGGCATAAAAATACTGATTTTTAAGAATACATGATAAATCTAAAGATATCCATTTAAATAACCAGGTTGTAAACATTATTAAACTATTCGTTCTAGAAGAAAAAATACAGTGATCCAATTGATATGAGCATAAAGGATCGTAAGTTAACGTACCTTTTGTTGGCTGTATATTTAGATTTTAGCATAAGCGATTGCAAGATGACCTGATGATTCATACTCACGGGTTATGAAAATCCGACCAACTCCAATAGCAACTCGTGCTGATAACGTGTTTTGAAACAAGTCTAATAGCTAAAACAATACGAGAAATAGATGTAGGGAGAAACAGGGTAGGACCACGTACATCTGATCGGGGTCCCGAGACACCAATGTTTTTTGAAAATTACTTAGAGACGGTATATTAAATTTGTATGGACCCCATAAAAATTAATACTTGGAACCCATACTATAAAACTGACTGGTCTAGTGGAAAATTTTCTACTTTTTCTTTGAGAGGTTGCAAGTCAAGCCTCACCATACTATGTTTTTGTTCTTTTTTTTTATATATCCTAGTCAATATTAGTTATTTAGTTAGGATATTTGTGTTTTCTTTAGTTTTCTCCATATAGTCATTATCACCTACAACATATATAATGGTAACATGAGTTTTGCATATTATTTTATTATTTATATTGTGTATGTATATTATAATTAATCATTTATTTGTGTTAAAGTTATTGTTTCAGGTTTTGGTCATGTATGTAAGAATATATATAGCTTTCTTTTATGTTTTTCGAGTATGAATAAAAATAAGTTAAAAGTCAAATCTAGATCCTTCTACTTACTCGTTTTCGATGACACCATATTTTCGTGTTTTATTATGTTCCTCGTCTCGACCCGACCCGAATAATGAACGACCCGAAAATTTTGTAAACCGAAAAATTGGGACCCGGGTGACAAAAAATCCTAGGTCGCACTCGGGAGAAAGGAGAGATTCCATTAATCAGTTGTGTAATACAATGAGATAAATGAGATGTATATATAGGAGTAAATAATTTGGAGAAAAAGCCTAATCTATATTAGGTATTGATAACCATAATAATATATTTATAACAGACATGTATTTTTTTTTTCTTATGCAGTTATTTGTGCTAACTATTTTGCATTTTCACTAGAACAATTTGAGTTTTGGGGGAATTAAACCAATAAAAAAGTTGAACCGTAAGTTAAAAGGGTACAATTTAGAAATTGCATCAAGATCGGGAAGTTAATGTTAATGTTACACGAAGCTGACCGGTCTAAAAATAGGCATTTCGTCTTATTTTTTATCCGTATGAGTTTGACTTGATTTCTCAAGTATCTCGGATATAGATGTTGTTTTGTTGCTTAAAGCTTTATTATTCCCGGCTCTTCAAATACACCAGCAAGTAATGATGCATAAACATCGACGGGCTGGTGTGTTGGATTCGTGCATGTGGATGGATTGAGCTCATGAATAGATCCAAGAGGGCACTATGGGGAAGTACCATGACGTGAGAGCATGAAGCCGTCTGCGGAGTGTTGGGTCAAATAAGTTTGGATCTCGACGAAAGTGGCTAGGCTCGGAGTTAGGGAGTCAAGGACTTTAAATATTTTTTAAAATTGATTTCCGGTTTATTATAAAACCGGTATTGGCTGTTTGTATAAATATCCTAACCAGTTTTAGACATGTTAACCGGTGTTTCTAATCGCCTATGACCGATAATCGATTATGTTAATAACTGAAAGCCACAACCCAGTTAACCGGTATTTGCACCACTACCTAGATCCCAATAAACTTTTATAATTCTAAGTTTCTATATACATCATTTTACCTATAATATAAGGAACTTGAACGATTGTCATTTAGGTGGGACTCCATCTTACTTAACACTTAGATATCATTGGACTACAAACCATCTGGTAATTAATAATAAATAATTTATAGTTGTAGGCTTGTAGCCCGTAAGCTTCGTAACCATGGTGCTATTAAGCCCTTAAGCTAGCAACTTAGCGAATTACAAGTGTATTTCGGCGCAACAAATTATCTCGGCCATTTGGTTTAGCTAGTATTAATGTTATAATTCATTTTAGCCTATTATACATGTTAATTTGTTAACTTGTGTTAAGTTCATATATAGTGAATTAAGCGTAAATTGTATATGAGTATATCATCTCTAAATATAATAAAGCCTTGGATAGGTTCCATCTATGGTCATTGAGATCTCCTAAAAGATCTACTTAATCCATCGAGTTATTCCAACGAATCAAAACGACCGGTGATTATTGGAATTCCATGTAGGTTCTCTGTGAAATACTCGTTCGGTTGAGGGCTTCAAACACAACGTAAGCTAAACCAGTGCTGGCGAATAACCAACCCACAATGAATAGGGAAGGTATAGTGATATTATAAATGACCTAGTAGCGAGTACTGGTAATAATATAAGTAAAAAAACGTTATGTCGTGCTTTCAGACATACTGAGCTCCGTATATCCATGTAAAGAAATAAGAGGATCGAATCCGTAAAATATTAAAATTCAGTAAATTTAATTCATTGGAAAAAATGGTGTAGTTACTAAATAATTTCTTTGTTTTTTTCTTTTTACTTTTGTTGATGTAAGATAATGCCCTATTCAATAAAAAAATTTATTGAATTTCATATTTCTCACCATTGAGATCGAGATATAAAATAATAAAAAAAATATAATATTATGATTTTGAGTAGAAAATAGTTTAAGCTAAATCGTAATTATAAAAGAAAGGATTTATAATGTTTATAGACGACATAGATGAAAAATATAATTTATTAACAATGTAAATCCCACACTGATATTGAATCTCACACACAAACAACTCCAACATCATTTTCTCCTTCTAATGATCGATAAGATCTCGCTGCTTGTCATCGACTTCCTAGAGAATGCACCACGTCTATTCGTTCGCTTCTCCTGTAGAAATTTCGACCAACAATTAACAAGTTATGAAAATAAGGAATATAGGGTTTTGGCTGATTATAGGAATACACATTACCTGTAACTGGAACGATGGGGATGGGGACTCCTTCTGGGTAGTGTAAGGATGTTTAGATAGGTAGAAGGTAGAGGTTTTAGTTGGTTTGACAAGTTATCGCGGACGGGCAAAGCTATATCATATAAAAAGACATTAATTCACTAAATATCTGTCAAGAAACACCCGTAAAACAAAATAGCTGTTATATAGCATCATATGCTCGTTTTTCATGTTAGTTACCCAATAATCAAGTAATACCGTTATACTAATTCACCAAACATTTTCGAGCAATGACATTTGTAATAAAAATTTTTGAGTCTGCCACTGCTAAAATATTTATTGTTCAGATATTAGATGCTAAAATATTTGTTGTTCAGATATTAGATTCCAACTGAAAGCGACAACGAACAGATGCCTTGTCATCATTATCAGATTCATCATATTGAGAGTGACGACTTGTATATACAAGTGTAAAAGAAAAGCGGAACCTCCTCGTCAATTTTAAACCCGTGCTTATTATTTTCAGTGTTTGCAACAATCTCGCTTCTTGAGTTTTGAATCAAAACATCCGAGACGGCTGGTGGAAAAATAAAAATCATGTTAACAAATTAATAAAAAGATATAATAAAATGTAATCAAAGTAATAAAGACAAAGATCTTACGAGGTTTTAAATAACGAGAATTGTATCGTGGGATGTTTGGCCTCCATGTTAGTTTAGCTAGAGCAAGCTTGTCTGAATATTCTTGAGATATACAAAGTTTCTGTTGAATTAAAAAAATATAGAGAATATTAGTATCATTTAATTGACTACTTTTACTAATTAACTTTTTACTAAAATAACATTTTTTATAAAGAAAAAAGGGGCATGTTAATTAGTTTCTTGGCAATATAAGTGAAGTGAAATGCTATGTGTTTAATTTTTTATAGTCCAAAAACCTTTTTATTAAAATCAGTGTTAAAATATTATTAAATTTGCTATGGTTACTATGTAACAATTTAATTGAGGACTTTGGTGTCGCTAAGTCTCGATTAATCCATTTGACGGCACCGTATTATCCTTGGCATTTGGGTTTTCTTTAGTTACGGTACCGTAACAAACATAACAGAAACCGACCGAAACACCAATTTTGTGCTCACAAGCCGACAACACTCGGGTTTTACCACCGCCCGAATAAACGTCGAATATTTTGGTTCTAGTTCCGGTACAATAAGGCACATAACCGACACCTACTGAATTCTCGTTGACTTGCATACTCAATGCTTGGGTTTTACCACCGCTCGGGTTTTACCTATCCCCTCGGCGCAACCGCTCCGGGCAAAAACGCTAGTTTCTAATAAAACTAGATTTAGGCACCCTGCGTTGCGACATGAGCGTAAAACCATGAAAAGGTAACTTTAAAACATTTTGTCAAACACATGTGCTGAAGGGACATGTTTCATCAAACACATGTGTTGAAGGCGACATTGGACCCACACTTTGCGGTGGGACTTATAAAACAAATAAAAAGTACACGTAAAAACGTTCAACCACGCATGCGAGTTGCAGTATGTTAACGTGCAAAATATTAGACCGGGACGTAAAACATAGAAAATAATAATTAGGTCGACTTATGGTCTGCACATTGCTACAGAGCCGTTAATCGGGGGAAATAAACGTAAAAACGTTGAACTACACACACGCAGCGTGTTAACTAGTAAAATTTAGACTGAAACGTTAGACGAAAAATTTTGTAAAAATGTGAAAAGTACTTTAATATTTTAATAATAACAAAATGGTTAAAAACTTTAATATTTTATAACAATTGTTGACTTAAAAAAAGTCAAAATAACAACACACCTGTTTTAAAAGATTAATTCTGACTTCAGATTGAGAGATTGTGTCTAATTCTGCTTCAGAAATATGGTGGTCAAGATTGGCTGAAACACTTCCAAGATGATCCACAACTGCAACCACTGCCCTACACACATACTCCTTGGTGCTCTCCACAACTCTGCATGTAAACTTTTGTTAATATTATTATTTGTGCTTTGTATGTTGTACATCATGAAGTAAATGTTGTACCAAAGGGTAGTATGGTCTTTTTTCTATTAAAAAAAGATATAAAGGAAACAAATAACGTTTCTTGTTTTTCTAAAAAAAATAAGACTGGACTGGTTATTAAATCGACCGTCTTATCTTCCACTGGTTGGACTGACGTCATAAATAATAGAGTGAACTGTGGTTTTCTTTCATGTGGTTTGTCCAAATCTGCCGTTATTAGTCCAATAGTTTCAAATTTGCGATTTTCGTCCCTGTAGTTTCATTTCACTTGCAATTAAACCCAGATTCATTAACCCCATTAGTTTGGTTGTTAAATCCATCAGCGTGCCCCTCACGTGCAGGACAGTTTTGTCCTTTTTTGTTCCCAAATGCACCCCAGCCCCTCACATGAGGGGGCTTACGAATTAAGATTGGGGTTTATTTGGGGAGAAAAAGGACAAAACTGCCCCTCACGTGAGGAGCACGCTGATGCGTTTAACAACCAAACTTAACGGGGTTAATGAATCTGGGTTTAATTGTAAGCGAAATGAAACCACATGAACGAAAATCGCAAATTTAAAACTACTGACTGAAACCACATATTTTGACAAACCACGGTTTACTCTAAATAATATATACTTTATATAAATTAATATGAAACTACATCTTTTAATGTGTATTTGCAATTTCAACATAATATGTTCGTAGACTAATATAAGAAAAATATATACGAAGACTAATAAAAGAAAAATATACCGTCTTTTCAACGAAAAGAAAAATAAATTTACTCCGACCATCTAGTTCACCGGTTACACGTAACCGACTGGTTCAAATGGAGGCAGTTCAAACAAACTCAACTGACTTGTAATATTGTTTTTAAAAGTACCTAGCCTACTTCTTAATATTAATATTTTTCAAATATTAAATTTTTTTGAAAGTACATTCAAGAATATAAATAGATACGACGATAATGACGGCTTATATGTGACATAGATAGTATCGTATAAATATATCAAAAACTTGTTATAAATAAAAAAATAAATAAGTAAAGACTTACAAATGCTTATTATTAGAATTTAAAAAACTGGATTCACAGTATCCTGCTGCTGCATGAAGCTGTGAACATAAATCCTTCAATTCCTGCAATCAAACACTCAATAAAAAGATTGTTTTTTATGGGTCGGTTTGTATTGATGTATCGTCTTTTTGAAGCAGACGTGAAACGCGCTTGCCTCTCTATCCTTATGGGGAGCAGCCTCTCTATCCTTATGGGGTAGAGGTAAGACTGTCTACATCTTACCCTCCTCAGACCCTACCATAGCTTTGCTATTGGTGGGATATACTGAGTACGATGATGATGATGATGATGACGTGAAACGCGCTTGCCGGAACACCCTCTAGGTTCATGAAACATATTGAAAACATCATCATCATCATCATCGTCATCATCATCATCGTACTTGGTAAATATCACCAATAGCAAAGCTATGATAGGGTCTGGGGAGGGTAAGATGTAGACAGTCTGACCTCTACCCCATAGGAATAGATAGGTTGCTTCCGGTGAGACCCCCGGCTTGATAGTAGTTTTGCATCAAGCCTTGGACATAAGACACATAACACTTAGCCATCAGGACACCGCCGATTGGTGCATGTACCCTTGTCTTTCGGCTATCAACGCCACCACATGGCTGATTAACTTTCCACCACTTTTAACGTTATTTTCACGAGATTAGTAAAATAACGTCAAAATATTGAAAACATAATATATTAATAAAAGGTGAAATGAAGAAGGCTTACTTGAAGAGATTTGCTGAATTTTGAGTGGTTTTGTGGTTCAATCTCTTGTTGTTCAGTTTGAGATGAATGTGAATCATCTTCCATTGTTGTCTTGCTTGTAGTTTTCAGTTTTCACAACTGTCTTAATGTCTTCTACACATGTCTTTGCCTCTTTATATAATATGTATGTATATGGGTTCAAATGAAAATAATCAAAATATAATATTTGATTCACTAGTAACTATAATATGGGGCTGTTCATTAGTTCGGATTAGGGCCGTTCAAAAAGCCCGCGGCTCGATTAAAGCTCGAATAAAATTAGCTGAAAAAAATTTGATTTGAAATATACTGAGTTGAGTTGTCTCATTTTTGTAACCGAGCCAAATTGAACCCAGCTCGGCTTGGGTCATGGCTCGATCTTAGGCTCGTTTAACTTCAAAATCCAGCTCGAGCCTAGTTGGGTTCAACTTGTGAACAACCTAGTTGGCAGGCTTTTGCAGTGTATACGGGTCGTATGGCCCCTATATAAGCCGTATAGGTTTTGTGTCTCGTACAACCCTATATGACTAGTATAGGTAGTTTTTCTTAATAGAAACACGTAATTTAAAAGTATCTATTTTTCTCTATACTAATTAAACAACCTACGAACAACAAGAGCGGATCTGGGTACCGACGTTTCGAGAGACATGTATCAAAATAAAGTCGGCACCTCGAAAAGCTCATGTTGTGCATACGTTGTTTACATATGTAACAAATATTACTTTTTACATTATGTGTTTTTATCTTAATACCATGTCATCTATTATTTCCTATATTTTTTAATTTTTTATTAAGTAAAACAAATTAAAAAAAATATGCAAATACGAGTCATATATTAGCTATACGAACCTAAAAGCTCATGTTGTGCATACGTTGTTTACATATGTAACAAATATGTACTTTTTACATTATGTGTTTTTATCTTAATACCATGTCATCTATTATTTCCTATATTTTTTAATTTTTATTAAGTAAAACAAATTAAAAAAATATGCAAATACGAGTCATATATTAGCTGTACGAACTTAAAAGCATGTACGACTCGTATGGAGGCTATATAAGACAATGAAACAAAACGTAACATTTGAAGACACAAACTAACATAATTTCGAACCTATTCGACTCGTATAACCAAGCCTTTTAATAGTAGTTTTAAAAGCAAACCATTTCATTCTCAAGAGACCAAATAAGGGTGTATTGTTGGCACACAATAATTAACATCCAACAACAAGACAATATTTTGGCCAGTACACTCTCGTGACACTTTTCTGCCTTTGAACTTTTTTTTTCTTTTTCAATAAAAGTATAAATTTTATAAATATATTTACAATAATTTGTAGAAGATAATATTCATTGATTTAAAGAATATAACTCATATGAGTTGTTTTTTATAGAGAATGCTTTTATTTTATTTTTAATAAATGTATTAAATAAGTGAAAGTAAAATTATAAGTACAAGAATTTAAAGCACTTAAAAATGAATTTAAAGCTCTTAAAAATGAATTATAGATGAAAAAGGCTAGTAATATTATTATCATGTGATTGGATCACAGGAGTATAGGTCCCACAAATCACATGTAATTCTACTATTTAGTATATATCTCTTTTAAAAAACATTTCTTTTCTTTTTTTTAAAAAATAAAGTGGAATATATTAATAAGTTAATGAGGTGATTAGAGACAGGTATTTTGGTATGTCATTGTGATCAATTTTAAAAATTCACAAGTTTGGAACAGTACTTGAAACTGTTTAAAAGTTATGAGTTATCTCAATATACTTGATTGTTAAGTATTTCAAATCGGTTTTTGTGTTTACGTTATCGGGTTCTAGGTAATGAGCATTTAAATGGGTAATTTTTAAACACATAGAATTATAAACAGGTAAAACCTTCGAATTTGATGGATATTAAGTAATGTGTACTTGACATGTATGGGACTATGAGACTCTGAGTCTGTTATTACAAATAACTCGTCTCCTAGTGACCCATTAACATTCTTAACATATTTATTGCCGGTGTATGAATATTGTTGGTGCATGCCGGTAAATGTATATATATGTGAGGATAAACTCAAATTTAAATATTTAACATGATGATAATTTTTTTACAAAAAAATAATAATAAAATAAAAACACCAGACAAAAATGTTTTTCTTGGCATTTAAGTTTATTTTAATAAAATGGTAAATACAACTATGTAAGCCTATAGGCCAAGGTTGAGTGAATATGAAATTATGAATGTTGGCCACATGGGGACTCTCTAAGTACTTAAGACTCCATTGATTTTTTTATAATATGTTAATCTATATGCCCACCAACACTTATTTAATGGTCAAAAAGAGCTTAGTTAATTTTTACTTTAGTTGAAAAAAAGAATTTACAACATCATAATCTGGACCAGTAAAACTTAGCATTGTTTGTTTTCGATTCAATTACCAACTAATGGATTAAACATATATGAACCAATGATACCTGTATCTTCCTTTTGTTAGTTGGAAGTCGGTATGTAGTTAAGATTGGATCAACCAGTTGAACCGGTAAACTATTGGGATTATTGGTTTAGTAGCATGGTCGGATTAATAAACATCGAAAATATCCAAATCAGCAATCAGCGTATCTTTTTATCTAATTATAACTATTAGCTAAATATCCAAATTTTAATTATGTAATTATAGTCATGAAATTAACACGGTATGATGAATAAAATAATGTTATGTTGAACAAACATAATTTTCGCTATTACATACACAAAATCCCTTTTTTAAGAAAATGATATAATACTAATATGGGCTAAAATCCATCTATTTTGTTAACGAAATACGTCCATCAAATATTAGTAGCCCATAGTTTAATAACGGTCCAAAAGGCCGAGTGTTAATCAACACATATGTGGTACCGTGGTAGGACTAGGAGTAGACTAGCAAGAGCCTCCAAACCGCTCCCCACTCGTTCGGAAATTACTTACTCGTTTTCTCGCTCGATTTAAACATGTCACTCTGCTTGTTTCGGTTTGTAAATGAGCCAAACAACGAGCAAAGATATGCTCGGTTCGGTTCGATTTGGCTTGATTATTTTTTAATTTATTTTATATATAATTATATATGAACAAAGGGACTAATTATTTTAAAAACAAGTAGTTTTCTAGAAAAACTAGGAATTAATTATAGCCATTGGATCATGTTAATCAATACTTGAGATTTAAAATTACCAAAACCGACATAATTTCATAGAATTACTCTTTCACCATTATAACCGACATAGTTTCTTAGAATTATTCTTTCACCATGGGTTGTAATGCCACATGTAAAAATCTATTGGTTCTTACCATTCATAGAAAACTCCTTATTTTTATTTGAGTCATTTTCTAGCAAAAACAAATCTCCCAGTGTAGTAGACGGTAGGTCGCGAGATTGCTTTTGTTTGAGCAAGTTGTTTCCATACATATATTCCCAACGCAAGTATTTTTTATATATTTTGTTCTTTTCTTAGAGTTTGTCGGTTCAAGAAATAAACTATACAAGTTCGCTTAACACGTGAGCGGACTAGGAGCCAACTTGCTTGTCCAATGTGCCACATCATTTTTTGTTACCAAAATTAGTTAACGTGCACTTGTTTAAGTAGCGAACTACGTATTTGCATCCACTTGTCAAACACACACCTACTAGTGATACAAAAAAAAAAGGCTGAGTTGTATTTATAATATTAAAAGTAACGTACCAAATAATCATTATAAAAATTGAAGGTAATTTTATAACCAACTTCAAACTCCTAAAAGCGAACACCAAAGCTTTTGCGTACTTCCGCTAACAACAAACCCCAAATTGTCCAATTGTAAGACCATCTCCAACAGTTTTTTGTTCAAACCAGCCATATCACTGTCACATCAACTTTCTTAAAAATCACATTTTTTACTTCAACAATACACCTTCTCAAACCATCTTTAAATTTCCACATCATCATTTACTTTTACATTTATTTCAAATAAAAATTTCATATACTATAAATAATTTAATTATTATAATTCTTTTTGCTAAAACTTCTTGTAACATTTTTTTTTCTATGACTCTTTATAATGTCTAGGACTTTTTGTAACGTTTTTTTTTCTAGCACTTGTTGTCATGTTTTTTATTCGAATTAAACGTTGTAAAATAGATAATAAAATTGTTAAAAAAACTAGTTGTTTTAAAAAACTATCAGTTAAATAATTTAACCGTTAAACTAGTTGTTACGTAAAAAATACACAAAACAAAACAATACATCATTTTTGAAATATATATAAAAAATATGTATGTATGTATAAAATTTTAATATATTTTATAAATATAAATATGAGTATATACTAGCAAAAGTGCCCGCGCGTTGCTCCGGGTTCACACAAGTTATCTTCTCATTTTGGTTTGTAGTGTTTGGTGTTTTGTGTAATGGGTTAACAGTGCGAGCGAGCTGCCACGTGTGCATATGGTTTGGTGGATTTTTTTGGACGGGTTGCGCACTAAACTATTAACATATCCATATACATTGGATACATCGTGTTTGTGAAATATTTGTTAATAAAATAGGTTTGTATCGGTTTGGTGAATTTCAATCAATATAAATGATTGAATGTGTGTTAATTGGTAAGTAGTTAGAGTTGAAATTTAATCATCAGATAAAGAAATGCTCAAATTAAGACCACTAAGTTGTCAGTCAACGAATTGCAAAAAGGGTAAAGTGGTGGACATACCTGATTTTATTGTGCACATGCATACCGGCGTATGCATATATATTGGATCAATGGTGTTATAAATTACCTGGTAGTTAAGTTCTAGAAACAAAAACTTTTATTAAGACAATGCGTTCAATATAGTGATTTTGTAACTGTGTACTGACCACTGGGTATACACCAAGAATGATCTTAAGTTGTCAACAATCAAATAATAGCTAATATATTATGACAATAAGAGACCACCAGCATGGTCGGTTGACAACAGGAAATTCAACATAAATTTTGACCTAAAAATTCAAAATTAACCAAAAATCAGTTTTGACCATAAAAAGTCAAAGTTGATACTAAAATTACCATATTTAAAGAGACACCTTTTGACCCACCGATCCAAGCCTACTCTTTTAAGGTGACTCGTTTCGACCCGAATAAAACCGACACTTTTTCATCATGACTCGTCACAAAGCAAAAAATGACATCAAAAATTTTTAGTTTAACATATACATACCCATATTGTACTTTCAAAAATTATATATTGGTGATAAACATATAAAGAAAATGAGTGCTTAAAGAAACAACCTAAGTGATAATATTTGTGTGATGATGAATGAGAGCATGAAAAATATTAAATTGAAAATTGTATATTGACTTTTAAAAGTCTTTTAAAAGTCAAACTGCACAATGTTAAACATATAAGCCGTAATGTAAAGTATCAAGCAAAATACGGCACAATTGAAACTTAGATACTAACAAACTGAGCATCATACTCATCTCACCAGCTTTTCTTCCCTGATTCAATCTAACTCTATGATTGTTCCATAAAAACAATTTTAAGTCTTTTTAACTTTTTTTAACATCTTCTCTGATTCAATCTAGCATCAACAATATAGTTATACATATTTTTTTAACGGTCTAGCACGAAAGTCATATACGTTTATAGAACCATGTGAAATCACATCTGAGTCAATTAAAGTCAAACTTACCCTAATTCTCACAAATGGCCTATAAAATTTCTTTTTCCAGTCTTTTTAAAATGACAATAATACATTTTTCTTCAAAAACAGTCAGCTCTCTGTACTTTTCAGAAACAATATCATACTCCTGATTATGATCACTTGAAGTATGGGATTCCATCATAAAGAATTCACATACCCCCGATTATGGTTGTCCAAATTCCAAAATACCCGGACCCGATTAACCCGACTCAAACCCAAATAAGCTAATTAGGGTCGGGTTAAATATGATAAAAAATTATAATCGGGTCATTCAGGTTATCCCGATTAACCCATATTATTATTAAGGTTGGGACACGGGTTCGGGTTTGATAAAAATCACTATACTAGTTTGTAAACGAGCCAAGACCGAGGCTTGCTCCAAGATTGGGTTGTAAACAAGCCAAGACCGAAGCCTGCTCGAAATTAGATTGTTCGCAAATGAGCCGAGCGGGGCCTGCTTGGTTTGTAAGCCAGCCAAACTGGATCGATTTGTAAACAAGCCAAGATCAAGGCTCGCTCAAAATCGGCATCTCTTAAATGAGCCAAGCTAAGTGTGCTTGGTTTTTAAGAAAGCCAAGCTGGGTCGGTTTGTAAACGACCCAATACTGACCTAAGGTAAGCTTAGCTTGTTGGCTCTCACCTACTGGTATCGTTTAGTTGGCTCGTTGGATTGATTGGCGGCTCGTTTAAAACTAAAGCCCAATATATAAAAATTAGAACTTGTATAGTTTAACCATGATTTTTTGAAATAGTAGCATACACTATAATATTAAATAGATAGAACCTCCAACAGGAAGATGGAGGTGTTCAACAATACACAAGTCAAAACACAAGATGACAGTAGCCCCTACAGAAAATTTAAACCGACACACAAAATGAAGGCGACTTAACCCAGTCAAGCCAAACAATATCGTTGTGATTAGATTTGTACTTTAACCATCTAGAAAGGTTTGTCATGATCTCGTACTGCACAGAGAGAGTTCCGCTCTTGAATCTCTTCGCATTCATCCTTTTCCAAACATGCCACATTGAAGAGCAAAATAATGAAACCAATATACGCCTACCCAATTTTTCATCCGGCTCATTCTCCACCTCCAAAAAAAATGCTCAAATGAATCCAGACCCATTAACCAGATTAATAGTTAACTTAAGTAGCCCAACTAAAATATTCTTTAGCTTATGTATATATTCAAACTATATTTTGGAAACATATGTTAGCTTCTGTATATATTATATATTTGTTAGCTTTTGTATATGTTCAAGATTAATTATACTTATGTATTCTACCCTTGTCTTGTATAATTTGAAACATTAGTTGCTCACATTTTCTGATGTTTCTCCAATCTATTTATGTTGTTCTTTGAGTAAAAGATAAGGAGGAATATTATCGATGGACATGTGTTTTCATATATGGGGAAACTACTGCAAGAATTTTAGTAAAATAAAAACATTTTTTGGGTTTAGTTAAATTTATTGGCAAATTTTTTATAGTTTCTTTTAAGGATAATTGTTTTGTGATATGATTACAAGAATTATAGTCTTTGTAGCCCATTATTTAAAAAAAATGAAAAATTAAGCAAAACATTGTAGGTTTGTTACAACCCAACTAAACTGAAACCCGATTAACCCGAACCCGAACCATAATATGGTCGGATTGCGCGTTAGTATTTTATTTAAAAAACCCGTATAACCCACCCGATTAACCCAAAACCCGATCGGGTTGACCTGATCAACCACCCTACCCCCAATGCAATTTAGAAGGTTTGGAAGTGCAGTTAGATCCCCACATAACACCTTATGATCTTTCCAAATTTAATAACCGTATTTCTTCATAAAAAAGTCAATTTTAATTGTAATGTAGCTCATCATCCTACTTATTAGCTATAGTAAAATGGCGGCAAAGAAAAATCCAAGAAAGAGACAATGATAATGGACTAACAATGTAATCAAATTTCTGATATTGTCTCTGGTTGGTCCATAGGAACTAACAAGGTCATTTAAGTGTTTTGATGACGTGCACTAACAAGGTCATTTAAGTGTTGTGAAAAAACAACAAATCTTAAATATATAGAAAAGAAACATCCCTACATATTCTCAAGCTATCATATTGTTTTAATATGTAAATGGAGTCTTCTCAAGTATTTGACCTTAATTCACGGGTATGCGTCTCATCAAACCCAGATAGCCCTTAAACGGGTTATAACATCTCATTAAATTAAAAATTAATCTATCACATATGCGCACTACATAAACACACATACATATAACAAATAATATGCCGTGCTTCTTATATAGATGTTGTAGGGAAAATAATAGTCGAGTAATTTACAAAACATCAATGCAAGTTTGAATTGTTTCTACAAGATGTCATGTAAGTTTTTACATATACACCAAAAAATAACATCATATAGTGACATAGTGTCATTACTAAACCTTCGTTGTTTTGACAAAAAAATAAAACAATGCATGTGTACGTCGATCACATAATACATATGGTTTTGTATGCCAACAAACATCTTAATTGGGTAAACACATTTTCGGCAATGCTACACAAAAACGAGTAATTTACGCATCTCACATGAAGTTGGTTCAACTTAAACAAAATAAGCTTACATTACCTATGCATATCTACATCTTACATGTTTACATGAGCTATTGCGATGCTTGTTGTTGTCACTACAATTCAGCTTTATTGCTTTTCATGTTGTTGGTACGAGCTAACCATAACACCTCCGCTCGAGTGTATTTCACAATGCAAAAGAGTTCTTTATAATAACATGTTATTATTACTCGTACTATACATATATATATTTTTTTAGCAGTTATGCATGATTCACGTCATATTAGTATTACATCTTTCGCTATTTTTAGATTTTTTGTTTCTTTTCTTATACACAATCGTGTACATATATAATGAAACCGCCAACTTCATACTGACTAAATCATATACAGTTGGCGTGCATGCATATTGAGAGAAGTGGCCAGGTTTCTTTAAGATGACGAATGCGACGTTGATTTGAGGCACGAATTTAGACTTTGTTTGTCTAAAAATTTGTGAACTTTGATTATATGCATTGTTAGTATTATGCATATTTACTTTACTTGCTCAATGGATTACCAACTCAATTTAATTCAATTCATTACTTACTTATTTACTTACTTGTATATCATCAAGCTATTATTAATAGATTGGGGCTTTTTACACACATCTTAACTCACATAATAATAATAATAATAATAATAATAATAATAATAATAATAATGTTCCTTCATATGCATTACAATTTTAATAATAATAATCTCACAACAACATCTAGATTGTATTGCATATAACATTTGGGCATCTTATTATTACAACTTCAAATGGCAAAGGCACATGCAGTAGCTGTTTAATTCCTTTTGATTTCCAATTTTCACGTAGCTTCTTTCTAAACTCACATCTAAATGTTGCCTTAATTATTTACACTTTTGTCATAAGTCATGCATGGACAACTGACTATGGTTGTTCAGATATAGAAGAAGATTTTCGGTGGTTAATCAAGTGAGCAATATAAACCATATTTATGATTAATATATATTTAATACAACTTAAAATTTTGGAGCTTTTTAATTGTTATTGTTTAATCAGGTACTCACCACTGTATAATGTTAGGAGACCATGGGAGCAATCTAATGATCGCTCTCGTCAATATCTCCCACCTTATTGTTGACAGCCGATCACGATGACAGGGTTGTGCCCTTGCACACCTTGAAATTATTGGCGGTACGTATTTCATTTTCGTGTCTATATGGTTGTTGGGATAATATAAAGGTAACCAACTTTGTTTAAAGAAAAAAAGAAAAAAAACCAAGCTACTATATATAAGCTAACAAAGTTAATAGAAATATAATGAAACATGGGAGTTAAAAATGCGGATAATCACTATAAAAATAGTAATAGTAATAACATATTTAAATCATAGCTTTTTGTTCCGCAAGGCTATAATAATAATAATAATAATAATAATAATAATAATAATAATAATAATAAAAATAATGACCCGTTGAATGAATTCATGAAAGGTCTTTTCATTTTCAAAATAGGTGAGAAATTCGTCACCGTTATTAGTGTCTTAAATTCAACTTTCCCTGTGTTACTTTTACTAATTATGAAAGTGTAGTCAACAGTAGCCAAGTGTTGATTGATAAACCCTCTTTTTAGAAATATATAGCAACATTTTGGTTGGTATTCATAGTCCTAAAGGCTATGTTATCAAATCCTTAATTTTTACTTTCCAAAATATTTTTATTAAACTTTCACAAACATAACAGTTATTTTCAAACTTACGTGAGAACGGAATTTACAGCCATAGAGCGCTTCGAATGGAGCCATTTTGATGCTCGAATGATAACTATTACTGTATGAAAACTCAACCAAAGGAAGATGAGTATCCCAATTACCACCAAAATCAAGCACACAGGTTCTTAGCATGTCCCCAAGGGTTTGAATGGTTCTTTCAGACTGGCCATTCGTTTGAGGATGATAAGCGGTGCTAAGATCTAGACGGGTTCCCAAAGCGGTTTGAAGCGAATTCCAAAAGTGAGACACGAAACGACCATCACGGTTAGATATAATACTCAAAGGTATACCATGGCGACAAACAATCTTGTTGATATAGATTTTAGCGAGCTGCTCGATCGAATGCTTTTCCCGAATGGGAATGAAATGAGCTGACTTGGTTAATCGATCGACGATTACCCAAATGCTATCATGTTGCCTCTTGGTGGTTGGAAGTTTTGTGACGAAGTCCATCGTAATGTTCTCCCACTTCCAGACCGGAATAAAAGGTTGCACGAGCAAACCAGCAGGTTTTTGATGCTTGGGTTTTACCTTAGCACATGTTAAACATTTTCCGACATAGATAGCGATATCTTTCTTCATGCCGGGCCACCACAAAGTAGTTCGAAGGTCGAAATACGTTTTATCTGCACCGGGGTGGATAGAATATCGTGACTTGTGAGCTTCGTCCATTATAAACGTGCGAAGATTGTCACGATCTGGGACCCAAAGGCGATTGAGAAAGTAGAGCGAAGCATCACACTTGGTTTTGAGTTGGAGTTCAGCACCACACGACATCTCTTTGTACAAATTGCCTTCAGTCATGGATATGTGTTGGGCCTCAATGATACGTAGCTAAAGATCGGTTTGGATAACAACGCTTAGAAGAAGAATGCTTTTGACATAAACAAACCAACCATGTAGAATGTGTAATGTGTTAACATTACACATTACACATTGCATGTCTGATTATCGGTGGCGGGGTTTTGCATATGTCGCCGGTGTGGGAGACTTTTCCATCAAATCTTCTTTTGCATGTATGATTGGAGGTTGATGTTTACTGTTTTTGAACTGTGATGGTTTTACACCTGAGTTTTAACCTTTGTTTATTAGAGAGAAACAGAGTAAATGCATCTTTGTCTGTTTTGAGTTTTACAAAGACTGATGTTTCCTGAGCCTCCATTCAACTCTTTACAACTTCTAATGCTGTACTTTTAGAATCTTATGTTGTATTAGGCTCTGTCAGTTGATATCATCGTAGCCATCTTCAACCACGACCGTCATCACAACACCGTTCTCGCATTACCTTATTCGCATCGCCCGCATTACCTTTTTTATGGTTTCGATATGGAAACCCTAGGTGGCGTGCTGACGGCAGGGGTCCGGTGGTGATGTTTAGACCTATTGTTTTCGGGTTATGTTTGAAACCATGAGGCCGGGTTGGTTGGTGGTTCGGTTGCCTCTTTCTGTCGGCCTAAGATGGTGAGCTGCACTTTTTGTGCTGCTCCGTTGTCTCTTTGAATAAATTTTATTATCATTTAACTGTAGCTTCTTGAATAACTTGACTTTGGCTCGGCAATGATGTGTATCTGAGTCTATGTTGTATTGGATTGGCAACTGAGATGGCTTGGTTGTCCACATGAAAGAAAGGAACACTGCCTCATTACAAATCTAATGGCGTTCGTTTTTAGTTGTGATGATGTTTTGCTCATAGGCGTGGCAACTTATGTTGCAGCCATGGTGCGAAGCTGAACCTATTGTGATTCCACCTCTTCAGATCAGTTTATGGCTATGATGATGTTCGGTTTTCGGCGTAGCAATGTATGTTGTAGCCGTCATACCGACCTGAGCCTCGAGTTTACTTCAAATTACTTTTTAATTGCGTCATCATATTTGTTTATGGTTTTGACGCTTATGGTGCGAATGTTGTGTAATTTTGAGCTGGACATATACTATGGCTTCTGGTCTTTGATTTATATGTTATATATATAGTGGCTATGATGACAAACTTGAACCTGTCCACGAGTTTTTTTGGAAGAAAACTATGATAATCTACATCTTGGGATGGTAATTTGAAAGGAACAACCTTTTATCAGGAAACGAACCATGGACTTTTGTTCAAATGCTTGGTGCAATTTTTATACATGTTGGCCGCATGCATCAGTTTTGAAGTTCGAAGGTTAATAGCAAACTTTTTATTAGTTGTCTTTATTGTCATCATGTTATTAATGGTTAATATGTTTTCTGTTGAGTTGTAGTAGTATATAAAAGTGTTGTGGATGTTGTGTCTCCTGAAGATGCTGGCGAATCTATTCAGTTAATAGATGATTTTCGGGTTCTACCAAAAAGTCAAAAGGGAATAAGAAGATACATTAGAGGTAAACGAATCAAATATTTTTCATGTTTACATATTGAGCCCCATATAATGTTGTTATTAATTTGAATTGACATATACTATGGTTTTATCTTGGAGCAATAGGAAGCGGAGTCAAATCTCCAGATTATAGATGAGTTTCGGCATTGGTTAAGAAGGCAAAAGCTTGAACGATTAAATGAGGTGAATTCCGTTTACTTACCGTTTTATCTATTGCACATAACATTCTAACTATTGTTTCACCATGTGCTATTATATCTACAAATAGGAAGTTGGGAAACTGCTTTTCAATATTGATGCTCCAACTTTTGTAGATACTTTTGTCATTTTTTAAGTAAGTTTTTTTTGTCCTTTCTAATTCCAGTAATATTTAAGGGAATTATACTGCTAATCATGGTAATCATTTGCTGTTGCTTGATAGTTTAATTGACCGAATCACTACACTTCTGCAGTTTGTTGCAGCAAAGACAAAAGTGTCCTGTTAGCTATTGGTTGACTAGCGTTATGATTAAAGACGCAGCCAGCGCAACGTGAGGGTTATAATGAATTTTAGTCTGATAATGTTATAGTTTGTGTGTATTTTTTTCTTTTCATTTGTGTTTCGAATAGCGTTTAAATTATAGTTTAGAATATCGCACGGGATTGTTTTATTTTGTTTATGCTTTGTCAAGTAACAAGTACACAATACATTTTAGTTGTGTGAAGTTGGTTAGAATCCGATCCTAAAGTGTGTTTTTTTTGTCTAATCGTGTAAGTTTATTCGCCTAACTTTATTCTTTGTCTAATATATGATACAATGACCCGCGCAACGCGCGGGTCTTTCATGCTAGTTATAGATTAAAGATAAATTTCCATCGAAAACTAAAATATTATGAACTATATATTAACAAAAATGTGCATCATGTATAAATTGTTAGATAAGCTTCTGTTTTCTTGTTACTTATGTGAACACTTCTACATCATGTTTATTTAACATTGGATCATGACACACTAAGTTAAGCTTGAAATATATTCATCAATTTTAATATATTTTATAGACCCAATTACAAATTTTGTCCTTTAAAAAAAAGCCAAATTACGGTTCGTGTCCTTTTTTTAGTTTCCTTGCAGGCGGTATCCTTTAAACATTTTTTTCCTACACGTTATGTCCTTTACGCTAACTAGGTTAGAAAAACTCAGTTAAATACCCTCACGTGAGTCGCATGTGAGGGCATTTTTATCTTTTCGTCTGTACCGCAAATTATAACTTACAAAACCCCAAAACCTACCACCAACCCCAAAACCTGCAGGTCCACTTACCTGCAAATTTTCATCATCCCAAACCCTAAAATCCACTTACCTACAAATTTTCATCATCCCAAATTCAAATCAAACAAAAACCCAGTTCCTAAAATCCACTATCTCCCCATTCCTCAATCCAAATTCAAATCAAACCAAAACCTGGTCGTACACCTCGGCCAAACTATCGAACTCGTCGGTGTTATATTCTCCGGTGAGATTTGGTTCAAACTCGTAGGAATCGTAACGGCCGATCTGGGTTTCAACGGGAAACCGATTACCAGCGTGAATTGGATCTGGGTTTGTGGGTTCGTAACCGTTCGTCGGATCTTGGTATTCAAGAGGGCATCAACTTCTTCCCTGGTAAACTCCATGGGTGCTCCACAATCCGACCCGGCAATTACTCGGATCTTGACCGCCATTAACGACCCGGAATGCTTGGTGCGGTGTAATCGGTGTTCTGCTCCTGCCGTTAGCTGTTCCCACCATCCTTTTCAGATCTTTAACATTAAAAACCCACAAAATATTATTATTAATATTAATTGTTTAGATCTTCTTTCTTGAGCGGAGCGGTGGCGATGGTGTTTGAGGATATCCATGGGCGGAGTGGTTGTGGTATGGTGATGGTGGTGGCGTAGAGAGAGAAATAAGAGAGAAAGGAGGGGAAGGTAAAGATCTGCAAAATGAAGAAGAAGAAGTTGCAGGGTAGGCAAAAAGACCAATATGCCCTCACATGCACCTCACGTGAGGGTATTTAACTGAGTTTTTCTAACCCAGTTAGCGTAAAGGACATAACGTGTAGAAAAAAAGGTTTAAAGTACACCGCCTGCAAGGAAACTAAAAAAAGGACACGAACCGTAATTCGTCTTATTTTAAAGGACAAAATTTGTAATTGGGTCTATTTTATAAACATAAATATGAATATAGATATGTGTGGGGTGAAAGATGTGACGTTTGGGCCCACAATTGGTGGTTTTTTATGGTTTGAAATATCAAACCTCAAACCTTGTTTTTTAGTTTAACCCAACCACTCCAATGGTTTAGGTGGTTTTTGGGTTGGTTTGAACCAACATAAACCAACCATTGGAGATGATCTAAGTTGTAACTATAAATATTATAGCCAATACAATAAAAAAAATTAACATACTGTCACATTTTCTCGTAAGTCAGTTAACAATTGTTTGCACATAAAAATCATCATGCTTTATATATATACTAGTTTTTATCCTCCGTATTACGGGGGTTGTTTTATATTGTTTGTTCGAATACTTATTTATTTTTTGAATTTATATTTTTTTTATTGTATGAAAGTTAATAATATACTTATGGTTTGATGATAAATTGTTTCACAAATAAATGAGATGTTATAACCCGGTTAAAAAGCTATATGGTTTTGATGAGACCCAAGACCCGTTTATTTTTTTTACTATAAAATTAGTTTTTTAATTATAAATAATATTTATGAAAGTTAATAATATACTTATGGTTTTATAAGACACAAGACTCGTTTATTTTTTTTACTATCAAATTGGTTTTTTTATTTAAATAATATATATATCTTTTTTAAAATAAATAAGATATTAATTTTTAGTATATCCTATTTTTTAGGATTTTTACATCAATAATTTTGTGAGAATAATTTTTTATTTAGTGAGATGTTATAACCCGTTTAAGGAATATCTGGGTTTGGTAAGACCCATACCCATGAATTCGGTCAAATGCATGAGAAACCTCCATTTAAAAATCAAGCAAATCTGGTGACTCCAAAAAAACGGGGAGCGACCACATCACGACACTTAGGATTTTTATATCTTCGTTTATATATATTATAGATTTTTTTTAACTATTTCCTTCTTTAAAAAGAAATTATCTTAACAGTGTTTTGCATGTAAAAATCAACATATTATCAACTTTATCATAAAAGTTCTTTAACATTTACAAGTTAAAAACTAAAAAAACATAGAAAAAGTGAAGATATTGCTTTTGGGGGGTTTGAAGAGATGGTTATACAACTACATTCATTTTTTATGTTTATCCGTTTGACCACCCATTACTTTTAATATTGCGGATACGGGTACGAAAACGACTCAGTTTTTTTTGCCAAATAATGTTTTCATGATTTCATCTGATAAATGAGAGAGATTTATATCTCTCTCATTATATCTCTCTCACTTACAATCGAATTAAATAATGAAAACATTATTTGTTAAAATAAACTAAGTTGTTTTTGTGCCCGTATTCGTGATATTAAAAGTAACGGGTGGTCAAACGGATACATATAAAAAATGAAGGTTTTGCGTACTTTAACAATCAACCTCAAATATAAATGATCATCTTCATTATTATTATCATTATCATTATCATTATTATTGTTATTATTATTATTATTATTATTTTAAATCTATGATTTCTGTCCATACGATTTCATCTCGCTTTCAATTAAACCCGACCCCACTAAACCCGTTAAGTCTAGTCGTTAAACCCATCATCGTGTCCCTCACGTGAGGGGCATCTTTGTCCTTTTTCTATCCAAATAAACCCCAACTCTAATTCACAAGCCTCCTCAAGTGAGTGACACACTAATGAGTTTAAAGATCAGACTTAATGGTGTTAGTGAGTCGGGTTCAGTTGCAAACGAAATGAAACCACGGGAACGAAAATCACAGATTTTAAACTATTATACTAAAACCATATATTTGAAAAAATCACGAGAACAAAAACCGCAGTTCACCCCATTAAAAGTAACGGGTTAGGTAAAACAAATAAACATAAAAAATGAAGGTTTTGCGTACTTAACAATAGAGGTGGGCAAATAAACCAGTTAATTGAACCGACCCGAAAATCGAACCGAAACTGAACCGGTTTGAAACCGATTATGTGGAAACCGGTTTGTAATTTTCTCCACCAAAAACGATTCCAAACCGATTGTCCGAACCGAAACCGGGCAAAAACCGGTCAAAACCCGAAACGAAACCAATCATTACATGGTAACAAACCGGTTTCATCCTAACCGAAACCGATTGTAAACCGGTTTTGACTTTTATTGACCAACCAGAACCGATTTTGACCAGCTTATGCACCTCTACTAACAACCAACCCCAAATTGTCTGACTTGTGTAGCTTAGCTATAAATATAAATGATGATCATCTTCATTATATTATTATTATTTGACCAAATTCAACCAAAATGGAAGTCAAAATGGATGTGGGTTCCGATGGTGTTGCTGTGATCTTCGTCTCTAATCCGCCTGTTAATGCGTTTGCTGTCTCAAGTAACCTTTGATTTCAATTGGGTTTTGTTTAATTTAATTAATTTATTTTTTTAAATTGTTTATGGGTTTGGTTTTATTACTTTATGTGCAGTTATTGGTTGGTTGAAGGAGAAGATTGCAGAGGCTATGGGCAGAGATGATGTAAAGGCGATCGTGTTGACGGGTAATTTCTCGAAAAAGATAGTGTTTTTAGTGAATTGAGTGTTTAAATTTAATGCCCACCAAGTGTTTGATGTTTTGCTTCAATGAGATTACACTCGTTAGATCATGTGCAGTAGATGGAGCCCATACAGGGGCGTTTTGTGCCATGTGGCGCAGGCTTTTTACGACAAAAGGGTGTAGTGGATGGATCGCCTTCCAATTGTTACCTCATTAATATTATTATTATTATTATTATTTTCAACTTTTTAATTAAAATATAACAAATTAAATTTTATTAAACAAAATAAATTAAAAATACATTAAAATAAAAAAAAACACATATCTAGTCATTGGCATGTTCATAGACGAGCCAACATCGACCGGGAAGCTCGGTTGAGTCGGTTGGTTAAAAACATTGGCTTGTACGTTGGGCATCTCTAAATTTTGCATGTGCGATATCATGTGAGGGTTGAAATTAACATCGACCAGGAAGTTTGGTTGAGTCGGTTGGGTGGTAGCATATTGCCCAAAACCGAGCATCGAATGGTTGAGTGGATTCATAGTGGGTAGAGAATGGAAGATTTTTGTTGTGTTTTTGGTAGAGAATGAGTTGTAATGTTTTAAAAAATTGGATAAGTTTAGTTTTACAGGGTATAGATTTTGATAAATAAAATGTATTTTTTTAAAGGGATATTGGTTTTTAATACTCCCAACTTTCCCTCATTGGTAGATAACACTCCCAACTTTCGATTTGTCACCCACCACTCCCAACTTTCACCCTATTTTCCTGTACCACTCCCCGTCTAAATGAACACTAACCTCGTTAATGTTGTGGACTAAAAATGTCATTCAAATAAGTTGAGGGGGTAAACCAGAAATTTTATTTTTAACACACAACCTCCATTTCCAGTGACCTCGTTTTTCCGGTGACCTCGTTTTTCCGGCGAACTCGTTTTTTCCGGCGAATTTGAGTTTTCCGGCTATCTCGTCTTTCAGAAAATGGAGATGGTTCAGAGGTGTAAAAAGGTGATGAAGATCATGAAGATTGTGCACCGGTGGAGATATGATGAAGATGGTGCTCGCCGGAAACCTGCAACTCGATTTTCCGGCACGCAGGCGATCCCGGAAGGTGGCTGGGTGAGACACTGGTGGTGGTGGGGGGCGGGGGTTGCGGTTTTGGGGCGGTGGGCGGTGAAATGATGGATATGGTGTTCCCCGGAAACCTGCAACTCGCCGAAAAACTCAAATTCATATGTGAAGCTCGGTGAAATGATGGATATGGTGTTCTGAAAGACGAGATAGCCGAAAAACTCAAATTCGCCAGAAAAAACGAGGTCGCCGGAAAAACAAGGTCACCGGAGATGGAGGTTGTGTGTTAAAAATAAAATTTCTGTTTTACCCCCTCAACTAATTTGAATGGCATTTTTAGTCGAAAACATTAACGAGGTTAGTGTTCATTTAGACGGGGAGTGGTACAGGAAAACAGGGTGAAAGTTGGGAGTGGTGGGTGACAAATCGAAAGTTGAGAGTGTTATCTACCAATGAGGGAAAGTTGGGAGTATTAAAAACCAATATCCCTTTTTTAAATAGAGCCGTATTACAACGGCTATTTTGACCAAAATAGAGGGCATGGGCGCTATGGGAGGAAAGGGGGGGGGGGTCCGGCGCTATGGGAGGGTATGGCGCTCACCACACTCGGTGTTATCATGTTTCATTTTGTGTTGTATAGAAATTTCTGCTACTTGCTACAATTATAAAAAAAAATATTTTTTTTGTTTTCTTTAGTGTCGTAAAACTTTCTACGCGCTAATATTTAATTTTTAAAAATTTTATATATAGTTTTTTAAACTTATTAATCAGATTGGATTAATAAGTGTAATTTTCCAAATACTTCAAAGATTTTAACCAATTTTGACCGAAACTTGATCGATTACCGGGGGCGGTTAGTTGAAATTGCATCGGCAGCCCAGCGATTAGCTAGTCGGTGACTAACCGGCTGTCCGGCGCCTACACCCGATTTGTACAACACCGGTTTTCTTTAACAGTTCACCTATAGATAACTTTAATTATCACATTTTTTTGTGTATGTGTGAGTGTAATTTGCCTGCTAAAATCAGTTTTTCTTATTTTATATAGGAATGAATGGCAAGTTTTCAGGTGGATTTGATATCAATGTGTTCCAAAAAGTTCAACAAACTGGTATTACTTGAATTATTATATATCATCTTTGTGACAAGAAAACTGCTGATTATCACATTCTGATTATTAAGCATTGACTTTGACTGGCAGGAAACTTATCCCTTCTACCCGATTTATCCATTGACCTTGTGGTCAACAGAATCGAAGGTGTTCCCGTTTATTACATAACTCTTAATTAATAAATATTAGCAAAGTTTAATTTTATTTTATATCTAATAAACTCTTATATTTATAGATGCAAAGAAACCTATAGTTGTTGCTATAGAAGGACTTGCACTTGGGGCCGGATTAGAAGTTTTAATGGTTTGTAGTTTTCGGCATCTAAATTATTATTATTATTATTATTATAATAATTATTATTATTATCCTTTTTTTTCTTTTTCTTTTTTTGCAAATATAAGTTATATGAAATATTGACAGTGATATTATTTCTATGTTTTAAATAGGGATGCCATGCACGTATTGCAGCTCCGAAGGCACAACTCGGCTTGCCAGAATTATCTCTTGGAATTATCCCGGGAGCCGGAGGTAATATAGTTTGTAATTTGCATACTTGTAATAATATTTGGATTGCATTTAAATAAATGTGATTTTGTTGATTGATATGTACTTAATAAAACTTTAAAAATGTTTTTTAAGGTACCCAACGACTTCCGAGGCTTGTGGGACTGCCAAAGGCAATTGATATGATGTTGGTGAGTTCCTCTATCTTTCAATATGTTCAAACATGGCAAAACTACTATATATTAATTGTGAATTTAAATTGTCTTTTTGAAGTGGTTTAATTCTAGACAACTCAATCTTTTTCAATTATAATAAACTCCTTGATTATTTATGAAAAATGGATAAAAGGTGTCAGCTCTTATAAGTGACTTGAACCTGAATACGATGCAAACCATAAAATCGTGTTAACGACATATGAACCCAAACACAACACAGATGCTCGCCGGTTGAAACAAACACGACCCGTTTAAGCCGACTTTTGTTAATTTATTTGCCAGTTATACTTTTAAGTTAAATTTTAAAACAAAGAATATAAATGTATACAAAAGAGTTGCATTTTTAATTATAAAATCTTATGTCAGTTTCTCTTAAGTTTTAAATATTGGCATAATATACCCAACCGATTTAACTCATGGCTTAAAACACAGTTAAAAATATAAAATATAAATGGGTTGAATGGGTCAACCAGCGAACCCTCCAGGTTGGCGAAGACGACCCATTTAGCTAAATGGGTTGGTGGGTTTTGCCTGAAACTGGCCCGAACCCGTTTATACTAAATTAAACCCATAAATTTTGTGTCATGTTAGAAATTCACACCCTTAAGTAAAATGCCAACTTTACCCTTCACCCTTAATGATTGATTGATTATTTGTTTTGTAGACATCTAAATCAATATTATCTGAAGAAGGTAAAAAGCTAGGTCTAATTGATGCCATTGTGCCTCCTCAAAAACTTCTTGAAGTTTCCAGACAATGGGCTTTAGACATTGCCGAAAAACAAAAGCCGTGGGTCCGGTCCCTTCACAAGACAGACAAGATTGGTTCTTTGCCTGAAGTATTTCAGATAATCACGGTTGCACGTCAACAAGTCAAACGGGCCTCACCTAATACGCCACAACACCAAGCATGCCTTGATGTTATTCAAGAAGGCATTGTGCACGGAGGATACCACGGTGTTTTGAAGGTAAATAGTCAAACAGGTCGGGCTGGGTTGACTAGAAACACTTTTTTGTCCAAAATCCCTTTTCATGAAATTAGTGTCAAATATGATTACAACAATTATATTATTTTAATAATAATCTAGTTTTATATATGATTACAAGATTAATATTATTTTAGTAATCAGCTGGTTTTTTTTTTTAAAATTAATTTACACATTTTTTTTTGTTTTTTACAGGAGGGCAAAGTTTTCAATGAGCTTGTTGTTTCTGACACATCAAAAGGTCTTTGTCATGTGTTCTTTTCACAACGCGCAACTTCAAAGGTAATATACTCAATTTATTGTGAGTATTTTTATATTTTATTTATTGTTCTTTTTTTTTTAATATTTGTACATAGGGGTGTTATGCGGGTCGTGTTCACAGTTTGGCGGGTCCGCCCAACCCAACCCAAATCTGAAAATTTTTCATGAACACGACAAGAACCTAAGGATCGTGTCAGACATATGATCCTGAACATGACCTTGTGGGTTGACACGAGCATGGCCCGTTTAACCCATATTTTTTATTTTTTTTTGCATATTAATACTTTATAAATATAATTTGACAACAAGAAGTGCATATAAACAGTTACATTTTAGTTATAAAATATTATGTTAATTTCTCTTTCAATTTTTCACTTTTAGCATAAAAAACCCAAATTTACAACATAAAACACATTTTAAAAGTGTAAAATGAAAAATAAATTTCCACCACGTTCACACGCATATTTCCCATTTAGCTACACGGGCAGTGGCGAAGTTTCATTGAGGCCCGGGGTCCCCCCCCTTGTTTTTTTGCACAGTAGTGTAAATTTACCCGTTTTCGGTTGAAAATTTTTATACGCAGTGTAAATTTAGCCCTTTTTGGCCGAAAATTTGAGCCCGCCTCCCCCCCCCCTCGTTTGTGAAACTTTGTATACATTTTGAGCTCGGCCCCCCGGTGCCTCAGTCCAAGCTTCGCCACTGCATACGGGTTCAACCCAAAACTGACCTGAACCCGTTTATACTAAACCAAAACCCATGATTTTCATATTAGTTCCGTGCCATGTCAGAAATTCTCACCCCTGTTTTTACATGCTCTACTTTGTGTTTGCCATCTGCAGGTCCCTAACGTTACTGATATTGGGCTCAAGCCCAGGCCCGTCAAGAAAGTTGCTGTGATTGGTGGAGGTTTAATGGGTTCTGGAATAGCTACAGCCCTTATAATTAGTAATATAAATGTTGTTTTTAAAGAAGTCGATTCTGAGTACCTTACAAAAGGGTTAAAAATGATAGAAGGTAAAATCACCATTTTGATATATTTAGTTTACGGGTTAAACCCCCTTAACTAATAATTAATAGGGCTGTTCATAAAGTCCACAACTCATTTGTAAACAAGCCGAGCCCGAGCTAAGGCAAGCTCGGGTTATTGGCTCGCTCAATAGGCTTGTCTAGCTGGCTTGTCAGCTTATTTAAACTTAATTTATATATATGTATCATAAATTTTGTAGTTTATTAAATATGCATTATGTATATGTTAACAGTAACATTTTTTTCTTTGTACATTATAAAATTAGTTTTTATATAATATATACAAACTAGCTCAAGCTCTTTACGAGCCAAGCTCGAGCTCAACATTTCAGCTCGTTTAAGATTAATGAGCTGAGCTAGCTTGGCTCGGCTTGTTTACAGCCCTAACAATTACTGAGTCGATCATAATTAAACTAATTTAGGAGGTTGTATTCATTGGTTTATTGGTTTTTTAGTCTTTACACTTTACAATGTTCTTTGTTTGTAGCAAATGTTGGAGATTTGGTTGCAAGAAAAAAGTTGGCACAGTCAGCAGCTGACAAAGCGTTGTCAAAGATTAAAGGTGTTTTAGACTACTTAGAATTCAAGGATGTGGATATGGTCATAGAGGTATGTTCTTTAAATAATAATAATAATAATAATAATGATAATGCTAACAGTCGTTTGATTAGTTACTTTTATTAACAGGCGGTTATTGAAAACGTGCAACTAAAACAAGAAATCTTTAGTGAGATTGAGAATGTATGTCCACCTCATTGCATTTTGGCAACCAACACATCCACCATTGATCTCAATTTGGTTGGAGGGAAAGTGACATCTAAAGATCGAGTTGTGGGCGCACATTTCTTCAGGTTAAGTGGCATAAACCCGTATCTTATAGTATTCCTTATATGTTCTTCGTTCAAGTAAACCACTGGAAATATGCAGAGATGACACACTTTCGTAAAGATATTATGTATAGTTATTGTGCTTAATATGATTACAAACACCATATAATTTCTATATATTACTCTTTTCTTAAATAATGATTTTGGAGGCTGTATTCCGTAAAAATACACTTTAGTGTAGGCAAACTTTCAAACAGTGTATGACTGTATTAATTTGACTTGTTTCGGCTCGTCTACAAGCCTAACTGGCTTGGTTGGGCTCGTTTTTCTTATTGAGCTGAAATGTTGAGCTCGAGCTGGCCTCGTATAAAGCTCGAGCCAGTTCGTTTATCTAAAATAAGATTAAATTTATATTTTTACACATATTGATATGTATGAAGAAAATAAATACTTTTAACATACACAGTGGATAATTAATAAACTATTAAGTTTATAATTTACATATGTTAAATTTGGATTGTAATTTACATATATTAAAATTTTTATTTAAACAAGTCAATGAGTGAGCCAACGAGCCAGGCTAACCTTGGCTCGGGCTCAGCTCCTAATTTCGATCTAGCCGCTAGCTATTTGAACAGCCCTAATTACATGCACTCTAATAACTAGTTATATTTTTTTAACTCTAGCATACTTTTTCACAGTGTGCACTTGAAATATTATTAAAATTAGTTTTTTTGTATTTTACAGTCCTGCTCATATGATGCCACTTTTGGAGATTATAAGAACCGAAAAGACTTCTGCTCAAGTGATTCTTGATCTCATGACAGTGGGGAAAATAATAAAGAAAGTTCCTGTGGTTGTGGGAAATTGTACAGGTTTTGCTGTTAGTCGTATCGTTTTTTCCTACGAACAGAGTGCACACATTCTGCTTCATTTAGGTTTTGACTTGTTTACAATTGACAAACTCATCACCAGCTTCGGGCTCCCAGTGGGCCCGTTCCAGTAAGTTTCTGCCCCGTTAGTTTTAATGGTTGAATATGCATTTTCCAAAACTTTTTGATAGAAATGATTTGAGTGTTTATGCATTAAAGATACACATTGGGTGACCTTCAACATGTTTGACAAATTTGACTCATTTTCTTTTAAATTAGTTTTGTCCATTTGAGAAAACATAATCAAAATGTAACGTGTGAACCCACCGGGTTAGCCCGAATGCAACCCGTTTAGCTAAACGGGTTCATGGGTTCAACCTGAAACTGACCCGAACCCACTTATACGTAACCAAATCTGCGAATTTCATGTTAGGTTCGTGTCGTATTTTCATGTCATGTCAGAAATTCACAAACGTAGTTCTAAGTCATTTGGCCATTCGTGATAAAACAATATAATATTGTTTGAATAATTATATAATTTTTTGAACAAAGTGATTTTGGAGGGTTTGTGCATTATAGTCATATTGGATGACTTTTGACCCATTTGACTCGTTTCCTTAATAAGCTAATTTATCCGTATTTTAATAAACATAGTCCGGATGACACATTCATAAGTAAACTTGTCAAATGGTAATTATTTATTTATTTATTTTTATTTCAAACATTATGATTGCAGGCTTGAAGATTTAGCAGGGTATGGTGTAGCAAAGGCAGTAGCTAAAGAATTTGCTTCGGCTTATCCCGATAGAGCATTCAAGTCTCCTGTAGTTGACCTTTTGATTAAAAATGGACGAAATGGTAAATTGATTACTGCATTTTTTCGTTTTATTATATATAAAGGCGGGTCTTTTGTTTACATGATGATTTATTTTAGGTAAAAACAATGGAAAAGGTTATTACATTTATGAAAAAGGTAGCAAACCGAAACCCGATCCTATGGTGCTACCGATTATAGAGGAGTCTAGAAGGCTTGCTAAGCTTGTGCCACGAGGGCAGGTAATGTGTTTTTGGTGGACAAAGTTAGAATATCAAAAATGAAAGCAGGTCAAATATAAAATTAGCTAAATGGGTCAAACGGGTTGGAAGTAGGGGATGCAAACGAGCCGAGCCGAGCCGAGCTTGAGCTTGACCCATTTAACTAAAGAGATCTTGGGCTCGAGCTCGGCTTGTTTGGAGCTCTATTTCTAAAGCTCGAGCTCGACTCGTTAGTAGTTTTTCAAGCTCGTCTTATTTATTATATAATTACTTTATATATATGTTTTAATAATTACTTTTTGTATAGTTATAGTAATTAATTTTATTTATAGTATAGTAATACTATTTAATAATTTTTATAAAAAGTTGTATTCAGTATTAGTTATTATATAAATATATCAAATAAAAATTATATAGATAAAAGGCTCTTTCAGGCTCGCGAACTAGCTCGAGCTCAATATGTTAAGCTAGGGCTCGCTTATTAAATTAGCCTAAAAATTATTATTCTAATCATATGGTGTTTCTTTTATCATAATAAACATACTAATAATGGACACTTTTGAACTCGAGCTCATTTTGATCCATTTGATATGAATTTCTTTTGTGAGCTTGGCCATTTGATCACACCTATCCATCTTAAAATATGAACACTATGAAATAATATCTTTTTAATTAATATCCATCCCCCTTTTGCAGCCCGTATCTGTAACCGATCAAGAAATAGTAGAAATGGTATTGTTTCCTGTAGTGAACGAGGCATGTCGTGTTCTAGAAGAACAAATTGTTGTTCGGGCATCGGATCTTGATATTGCATCAGTTCTTGGAATGAGCTTTCCTTCATACCGGTATGTCCGACAACTCTTAATAACTTGTCAAATCTGTTTCGAGTCAATACTAGTAATTTTGGTTCATGCCCAAAAAGTATCTTTTTGGCGCTAAATGTATATTAGTACCACTAATGAACAACAATTCTAACTAGACATGGCAAAATGGGCGGGCTGGATAACGGATCAAAATCGCTTTTGGTTTGACTTTGACCCTGGACGCTGTTTTCCCAGAAATTTAGCATTTTCAATTTTCAATACTAAATGTGTCAATAAAGGTTATTTATGTGGTTTTACTTTTATGCGTGAAAATTGTGATTTTCGGCCCGTTTTCTTTTCAGTGTTTTTTATTTTTATTTTTATTTTACCCATTT
Source organism: Bidens hawaiensis (assembly GCF_021521415.1). Taxonomy (NCBI): domain Eukaryota; kingdom Viridiplantae; phylum Streptophyta; class Magnoliopsida; order Asterales; family Asteraceae; genus Bidens; species Bidens hawaiensis. The sequence goes on along the minus strand of NW_027501459.1, from coordinate 54,350 downwards.
GATGTGTTGGAGACAAAAATAATCTAATCGTCACATTCATAACCTAGATTAAGCTTTATGAGCCTATAATGTTAATGTGCTTAATTTTATATTTACTATCATAACATAAACAAGTAGACAAATATGATGCTTTGAAATTTTATATATTTTTTAATTTGTTGCAGCGGTGGCATCATCTTTTGGGCAGATTTGGTTGGAAGTAAACACATATATACAAGTTTAAAAAAATGGTCCGAAAAATATGGCAACTTTTATAAACCGTCAAGATTCTTGGAAGAACGAGCGATGAATGGTGTACCACTAGTGAGAAATCTTAACCCGATCGCAGTTTCGACTTGTTTACTTATGGCTGGGTCAATTTGGGTTTTTTCTTATCTCAAACTAGTCAAATAAAATATTCAGCTAAAAGTTGGTTAAACGGGTCATAAGTCACACAAAGTCTATTTTTGATTTTTTGGTGCATACATCATCTTAACTAGTTTATTTTTTATCAAAATTTTAGATTATTATTGCGGTATGTTTTTTCGAATAGCATTTAGTTAAATTATTTCTAAAAAATAAAAATAGGCAATAACAAGTCTCAGATACAAAAACGACCCGTTTCAACTCAGATATGTTTTGACCCGTTACTCCCACCATTCGTTCCGTCAACCATACTCTTTATGTTTCTTCAATGGAAAATTTTAAAAACTAGAAAAAGTTATTAAAAAAAAAAGCTTCTTTACATGTGTGTAACATATCAATCTGTTTTTGCAGAGTGCACCAGTAACATCTCCTACAGGCTCTAGGGCCCGCCTGTAAGCGACTGCAAGAACACGGGTATATATGCTTAATTCGAGTTATGTATAGCCAATATTGAATAAGATTGATCTTCATTTCTCAAATATTTAACGGCATTAAATGTTTCATATTTGACTAGTTTTGATTTATCTATGAATATTTTGGTTATAAAGCAATGATATGTTGAATTTTATGGTGTAATGAAATGTGTATAGGTATAAATTATAAAATTACTTTTTAAATAACTAGTTGTTGAGTAACTCTTAAATAAATTGTAATTAATTTGAGTCTACCAATACATCTTTTTTATTTATACTTGAAGAAACGTGGATCGACTCACTGGTAGACGATCTACTTTCCTCGGGTGTGATTATGCTTTCTCACCGATGGTTCTCTGGAATCTGGATTCTTCCACCTACAAAATGAACAGCACCGTAAACTTACCCCTCAGAAAGGGACAGAGGGGTCCTCTTTGGGGTAACCCTCCGGTGTGAGAATAAGAATTTGTAGGAGAAGATAATAATATGAGAGTAAGGAAATTGGAGTGTATTTCTTAATATAGCTGAATACTGTGTAATTGAGTGTGTCCTTCCTTGTGGAGTTGATGTGGTATTTATAGTGCTAGGGTTTCCACTGATTGGGCTCAGCCTTGTTGGCCTCCTCCAATTGCTTTGCGCCACGTGTCCTTGGGACACCTGGTGCTTTTTCATTGGTTATAATCACGTGGTAGCACATGGGTTTTGCTGAGTTGTCCACCTTTCATTGGCAGCTGTCAACATCAGCATATTCTTATTCCTTAAAAAGATACCTTCTGGAAGGTTGTCTGACGTGCACAATCAAGGTTGCCCTAATCCTGATTTGGATAAGGACGAGGTTGATTATGTGCATGTGTGATACGCGCCTATCCTGAGGATGCGCGAGGTCTTCTCTTTATTCTCACGCGCAGATGTGATATGCACAAGCATGTGATATGCGTCACGCGCGGATGCGCCACGCGCAGATGTGATATGCGTGAGCATATGTGATGCGTGAGCATATGTGATGCCTGAGCATGTGATGCATGAGCATATGTGATATGCGTGAGCATATGTTATATGCGCCATGCGCATAGGTTTTGGCTTTGTGCCTTCATAATATCTTGATTTCAAGCCTCTTGTCTATATCTTGTGGGTTGACCCGCCTCGCTCGGTGTTGAGGCGGGTACATACCTCTTCAAGCCCCCCCAGTCTAATGTGTGTCTTGTCTCGCGCGAGCGAGGTAAGATAGATATTAGACTTGATAGTTTGCTCTTTTAATATGGTTTGTCTTTTCTTCTTGCTACTCATCGTTGCGCGAAATTCTATCCTTTTGGTTGAAAACGAATCGTCCTTGTACGTGGTTGGTTGTTGCTGACATGCGTCAGTGATGGAGACGTGTCAGACCTTTCGTGTGCTCGAGGTGCTACAGTTGCCTTTCATGTCCCCTCACATAGTGTCAGGAACACGTGTCGCGCTCGCGTTGGTCCGTACCTGCGAGTGGTGGCGCGTGAAGTCTGGCAGCACCTGTATCGTTTCTTTTCGTGTCCCCTCACACAGTGTCAGGGACACGTGTCGCGCTCGCGTTGGCTTACACCTGCGAGTGGGGGCGCGTGAAGTCCGATCGGTACCAAATTTTCTCTCTCCTGGGCCTATAAAAGCAAGCCCTTAGAATTTTTATTCTTCATCTTCTTTGTTGTTTATTCGAAGCTTTCCTTTCTTTCATTCTATTCCGATTACTTGTCTTCTGCTTCCGGATCTCTGTTCTTCAGAAGCATCCTTTGTCCGTTTTTACAGTTGTATGTCTGATAGCTCAGACAACACAATCTCCCCCATCCATTGCCGTGTGAAATCGTTAGTGATGTCTACGTTGAAGAAGACCGGCAAGGGGAAGACGGCTGCTGAGGCCTCATCGGAAGAGGTAGGGAGGACCAAGGCAGTGAAGAAGTGGGATGAGATCCCCTGCAAACTGAGGCAGGCCGATTTTGACAGCCTTATCGCCTCTCAGGGTTTTCTCCCTGAGTATGGCTGCATGCTGCCGGCGGTCGGGCAAACGGCGGCGGACCCGCCCACCGGCTATATATCCCTTTATTGCCATTTTTTCACCCACTGCAACCTTCGTCTCCCGATGACAAGGTTTGTGGGTGCGCTGCTTAAATTTTATGGGATTCATATATCCCAAGTCCATCCGTTTGGACTCGTGCGCATGACTCACTTTGAGTTCATGTGCAAATCTCAGCGCGAGGAGCCCACCCCTCGGCGCTTTCAGTTTTTTTTACAAGCCCAAGATCCAAGATTCTTGGTTCTCATTTATTCCTCGCAGTCAGAAGGTCAAGTGCTGCACTGTTTCATTCAAGAGCCTTCATGACTGGTCTGAGAGATTTTTCTATATAAGGGCTGGTGTGATCCCCATCCGCATGACCATGCGCTCGATCTCTTCTGCGCCTGCGGATGTGGGTGTCCTCAAGAACCCAACTGGCGCCTGGGTAAACAAGTTGACTGCCGAACCATCCCCCGCCAAGAACATTTGCGAGGAGGCGCTGGTGGGGGTTGGTATGAGCAGGAGGTGGGCCAACAGCGCGACTGAGCCCGTTATCCAAGTTGACGGCTTGTGTAAGTTAATCTCATTGCATTGCTTCTGCGCGAATATAATTCGTTTTGCTGATATCATTTGACTTGTTTTGTGTAGTCAGCAGGAGTATGTCCACGCCGCCTATGACGAGCATATGGAGGGTGGCTCCGTCGCGCTGGGCGCTGGGGAGGTTGGCTTCCCCGATCGCTTCGATGACATGTTCATCCCTGTTGATCTGGGATTTCTCTTTGACAGCGATGCGCCTGGTAAGACTTTGTACTTATGCTTATGCCTTTATAATGCCAGATTTGGCTAACCTTTCTGTTGCGTGTATTGTAGACGCGCTTGAGAACTACGAGCTGGAGCTCGCGGAAGAGGAGGAGGAGGAGGAGGAGGCTGAGGTGCCCCAACTAAAGCGTAAAGCTAAGGGGAAAACTGGCGCAGGGGCCAGTAAGAAACAGAAGAAAGATGATGCCCCTGTTGTTCAGGATTCTCCTACTCAGGCGAAGGGACTTGAGAAAACCCAGGTGTTTACCACCAAGTTTTCCTTGTCTTCCCTGCCTCAAAAAGTGGGCAGACCTCCTGTCCACACGAGGTATGGTGCCACTACCTCCTCCCTTCGCGCGGCGGAAAAGGGGAGCGGCGTTGCGCCTTCGACAGGTATACTTTGCTTATCCTTTGCTTATCTTTTGCGGTTCTATGAGCGCGATTCTGATAGAATTACTAATGAATCTTTGCTCACTCAAATGTTTGTAGAGCCGGCGACCTTGGTGGATCAACCTCAAGCGCAACAAGATGCCGAGGCTGCGCCGGAGGTCGCTTCGAAGTCCCCTGTTTTACCCTCAAAAAAGGGGAGAATGGACTTCATGGCGATGTTTGACTCGCGAACGGCGTTGCGCCAAGGTATGTATTGCGCTTTTATTTTCTGACTTTTGCCTTTTAGATCAAGTCATGAACCATATCTTTTTGTTGTTTTTTTCATAGGAGTCATAGCTGGCGTACAAGCTGCTGGCGGCACTCCTGGCGCCGGTGCCAGCGCCGTTGGTTCTGCTACTGCTCCTGCAAGCACTGAATCTCCCCTCATCGGGATTACTAAGGAGCAGGAGGCCGTTTTACGCGCCGACCTGGCGGCGTCGAGACCTCCCTCACCTCCTCCTGCGCACAGCCCTCCTCGCGAGACTGATTTTGGTTCTAGGTCGCAGGAGAAAAGGCCTGTTTCAGAGGAGGATGAGGAGTTTGAAGTTGAAGACTCCGACGGTGGCCGCGCCAGCCCTGCAGCGCCACGAGATTTTCCGGCGCAGTCTTCTCGTGGGGCTGGCGCTGACTTTTCTGCTTCATCCCCACAGGTATAGGTTCATTTTTGCTCCGCTGCGCGGACTTCCATCTTAGTGTTTTGATAACTTAGATCATTACTTTGTGTTTGCAGGAAGCCGATCACATTTACCGCCCAAGATGGAATATTACTGAGGACAGCTCATTTCAGTCCATGGGTGTGTGTGCGGACTTCTGGGCTCATTCTGTGCCTCCAGCTGAAAGGAGGTTTCAGGAGGGCCGCGCTCGCGATGACTTGCTCAACGATCATCTGTTTGCTTGGTCGGCTTTCTTTGCTGCCTCCCAAGAGCTTCGCTATGATTACGTAAAGGTACGTGATGCTCTTGCGGAAGCCAAGCAAGAGGCTAAAGTGTCTGCTTGGCATCTTTCTGATGCTCGAGAGAGAGCTGAGAAGCTCCAAGCAGAGCTCAGTGAGAACAGAGCAAGTGCCAACACCGCCTTCGTGAAGCGCGGGCATGAGCTACAGGCTGCGCGGGAGAAGCAACAGGCGGCCGAGGCGGACGCGGCCAAGCACGCGCGTAGAGTGCGCGACTTGGAGCTGGACGCCGAGGCGCGTGACCAAGCTCTTGTCCAGTCTATAACTGACAAATCATCACTGGAGAGTGAGGTTGCACGCCTGAAGAAGGAGCTGGCGGCCGCGCAGGCCGAGAAAGATGAAGCCTTGGCGACGGCAGCGTCTAGCCAGGAAGCACTCGAGCTTGCGCGAGCGGAAAAGGAAGAAGCCTTGGCGGCAGCAGCGTCCGACAAAAAGGAGCTGAAACAGACTAAGGAAACTGTTGAGTTGTTAAACTCTCAGATTCCTGCTCTTGAGACGTCTGTTGCTTCCCTCGCGCAAGATCGCCAATGGCTAATCTCAAAGGGCATGACTCGTTGCGCTTACGCGATGAAATACTCAGACGAGTTTCAGGCCCTTGTGATGGATTGCAACGCTGCCGCGCGCTTGGTGGGTCGAGCTGAAGGGTTTAAGGATGGCTATGAATATGGCATGCTGAAGAAGAACCCATCCGACTACCCTTATCAGAGCGACGTTGCCTGCGCGGACATGGCCGAGATGGGGGAGAAGTATTTGAATACTCCCATTCCCATCCTTGCACAGGTATTTTAACCTTAATGAGATTACCTTGACTTATTTTCCAAGTCTTTTTTATACTCATATTTTTCCATATGATTTGCAGATATCCGCGCTTGCTGACCAGCCTGACCTCGGCGCGCTAAAGAAATTACTTGACTAGTGCGAAGGGGCTGGTGGCGGCGATGATGGTGTGGGGAATGCTGCTCCTGCTAGCGGCTCTGGCGTGGCCAAAGGATCCGCTCCTGACACTATTGTGATAGAAGACTCCATTCAGGATGAACAACTTGACTATGGTCAATTTGGAGATGACGAGGAGCGAGCTGCGCCAGATGCTGAGGGCGGTGATGAGGACTATGAAGAGGCTGACGTCGATGTGGAGACTTGAGAAGCCCTTCATGTTTTTTATTTTTATTTGTAGTTTGTATCTCATCATCTTGTAAACTTGTAAATTTCAATGTTTTGGAATGAAATTTTGTTTTTCCCTTCTTCGCATCTTGCGCATTCCCCATTCATCTCTTTATATTGCATGTTTGCTTGTTGAATATAAGATATGCTTGCACGTTGAAATAAGAACAAGGTTGTAAGGAAATTATTATACTTAATCCTTGTCATATTGTAAGTGATTTTGCCATATCTTGATTATGTTGACACGTGCCTTGGCGTTTTCATTATTCCTCTTTTGCGCGACGTTATCTCGCATTTATTATAGGGAACTATGAGTTTTTAGCCTTTACGTGTCAGTATGTGTTACTCAGATATCCATTACAATTTCATGCGCGACCTCGACCTGAGACCTTAACAACTATGTTTTGGCATTTGCTTTGCCTTAGTTGTGCTTAGGTATTTTTATGGTCAAGCTGCGCAGCATGTAGGATGGATGTTGTGAGTGATTTGAGCTAAGGCTCACATTGTTGGGCTAAGGCCCTGAGCTAAGGCTCATATTATTGGGCTAAGGCCCTGACGTTTTAGAGTTAAGACTCGTTAACGCGTTTGAGCTTGAAGCTCGCGCATGTATGTTTTACTTCGTTTTATTTCGTTTTGATGTCAATACAATGTTGTCATATTGCTCAAAATTAATAAAGGGAAGTGTGAAACATGTATGCAAAAGGTAATAGAATCCATATTAAGAGAAGATAGCGCGTATCATTATTCATAATGGCTTAAAAAGCCTTGATTACAAACTTGACAATTTTTACATGAAACATTTTCTAAGCTGTGCCGCGTTCCATGCGCGCGGGATCTTCTTTCCATTCAAATCTTTTAAGGCGTATGCGCCTTTTCCTAATTCTTCCAAGACTTGATAAGGTCCCTCCCAATTGGGGGACATCTTTCCCGGGGGAATCGCGCGGCTAGCTTCATTATTTCGAAGGACAAAATCATTTTTCTTGAAGTGGCATTCTTTCACGCGCTGATTGTAATATTTTTCCAGTTTTTTCTTGTATTTGGCTTCACTGATGATAGCCGCCTCTCTGCGCCCTTCAAGTAAGTTGAGATCCAACCTTCTTTCGCGCTCGTTATCAATCTTGCTCATCATGAGCACTCTATGGGATGGGCATCCAATTTCTGCTGGAATCATAGCCTCCGTTCCATAGGTTAGGCTAAACGCGGATTCGCCATTGCTGGTTTTGCTTAATGTCCTGTGTGCCCACAGGACATTAGGTAGCTCTTCGACCCAAGAATGGGATTCTCCCTCTAACCTTTTCTTCAGCCCATTCAGCAAGCTTTGGTTCGCGCGTTCCACTTGGCCATTCCCCTGAGGGTGATAAACTGAAGTAAAAATTTGGTTGATGCGCAATTCCTTGAGCCAGCTGGATATCTTCTTGTCAGTGAATTGTTTGCCATTGTCGCTCACAATTTCCATGGGCAAGCCAAAACGGCATATGATGTGGCTCCAGATAAACTGCTTCATCGCTTCGGCTGTGATTTTTGCTAGTGGCTTGGCTTCAACCCATTTTGTGAAATAGTCTACTGCCACTACCAAAAATTTTACTCGCCCTTGCGCTTGCGGTAGGGGGCCCACAATATCGATGGCCCATTTGTGGAAAGGCCATGCGGAGGTCACCGGAATCAAGTTGTTCTTTGGCCGCATGGTGTTTGGCGCATAACTCTGACACGCTTTGCATTTTTGGATCTCTTTTAAAGCGTCCAGGTACATGCCTGGCCAATAGTAACCTGCGCTCATTGCCTTGGCGACCACCATGCGCGGGCCAGCATGTATTCCGCAGATTCCTTCGTGTATCTCTCTGATCACATAGCTTGCTTCCTCAGCATCTAGGCATTTCATGAGCGGCCCAAGATAAGAGCGTCGATATAATGTGCCATCAAGGAGTTCATAGTTCTGCGACTTGTGTCTTATCTTCCTCGCCTGTGCGCGATCGTCCGGTACCTTTCCCTCCTTCAAGAATTCCATTATTGGAGTTATCCATGATGAAGGGGTTGTATGAGTTACCAGGACATACTTCGCTCCCACCGACGGGTTGCTCATTACTTCTACCCTGACATCTTTGCCAAAGTGGTCGAAGCTGGTTGATGCCATCTTGCTCAGCGCGTCGGCAGATTTGTTTTCACTGCGCGGAATATGAATGATTCTGAAGCAGTCAAATTGCTCGATGAGCTTTTTCGCCTGCTCTAGATATAGAGGCATGGTGTTCTCCTTGGCATCATAAAGGCCATTGACCTGTGCTGCTACCAAGTATGAATTAACATGGGCCTCTAGCTTTTTAACCCCGAATTTGTGCGCGATGCGCAGGCCAGCCAGCAGGGCTTCATACTCAGCCTCATTGTTAGTGCTCTTGAAGTCCAACCTGATGGCGTAAGTGTATTCATGATTCTCTGGATCCACCAGTTTGAGGCCTGCGCCGGACCCTTCGTTGTTTGAAGCTCCGTCAGTGAACAATCTCCAAACATTTTCTTCATCATTGGCTCGCGGGGGGTCTACCTCGCGCTGAGCCTCTTCAATTTTTCCTTCTGGAATTTCCGCGATGAAATCAGCTAAGACTTGTCCCTTTTATTGCTGGACGGGGCTTATAGGCGATCGTGTGTTCTCCTAACTCCAGCGCCCATTTTGTCAACCTTCCCGAGAGCGCGGGGCGCCGCAAGACTTGCTGGATGTTGTAACCAGTCAATACTTCAATGGGATGACCATTGAAATATCTATGAAGCTTGCGGGACGCGTGTGTTAGTGACAAAACTAACTTTCCATGATGGAGTAGCGCGTCTCAGGATCCGTCAGCACCCGACTCACATAGTATATTGGCGTTTGGATTCCCTTGCGATCCACCAACAATACTGCGCCGATGGCGCGCTCTCCTGCCGATAGGTACAATGTCAAAGTTTCACCAGGAAGTGGAGCTGTGAGCGCGGGCAGATTTATCAAACATTCTTTTATCTCACTGAAAGCTTGCTCGGCCTCAGGAGTCCACTTGAATTGGCTTTTCTTCAGGCAATTTTTCAATGTATTAACGAATGGGGTAGATTTGCTTGCATGGTTCGCTAGGAACCTGTTGATTGATACCAATCTCCCATTCAACTTTTGGACTTCTTTCATGGTGGATGGCGAGGGCATGTCAAGGATGGCCTCCACCTTTTCTGGGTTCACTTTGAAACCATCCTTGGTGACCATTACACCTAGAAATTTTCCCTCTTGTACGCCGAAAGTGCATTTGCTCGGATTGAGCTTCATGTTAACTTCCTTTAGGCGCCCAAGGATTTCTTCGATGTCTTTGAGCATTTGTTTTTCCTCCCTGCTTTTGATCACCAAATCATCCACATAGACTTCTAGGTTTCTTCCAATTTGCTCGCTGAAAACGGCATCCATAAGTCTTTGGTAGGTGGCTCCCGCATTCTTCAAACCAAAGGGCATTTTTGTGTAACAAAAAACACCCTTGTCGGTTCTGAAGGCGGTCTTGTCCTCGTCTTGTGGTGCCATTTGAATCTGGTGATAGCCCTTGTAGGCATCCAGGAAACATTTGAGCTTGAATGGCGCCACGGAGTCCACCTTTGCGTCGATGTTTGGGAGGGGGTAACAATCTTTTGGGCATGCTTTGTTGAGGTCCTTGAAGTCAATGCACATCCTCCACGACCCGTTGCTTTTCTTTACCATCACAGGATTGGCTACCCATGTCTGGTATCGTATCGGGCGGATGATGTTTGCGCGCAATAGATCCTCAACTTGCTCATTCATGGCCCTCGCCTTCTCATCCCCCATGACTCTCTTCTTTTGAGCAATTGGCTCTACAGACTTGAACGTGTTGAGTGAATGTTGTGCCAGGTTTCGCGGAACCCCAGTCATATCAGAGTGTTGCCACGTGAAGACCGACATATATGCTGTAAGCAATCTTTTCATTCTCAACCTCATGTCGTCTGATATCGTAGCGCCAATTGTGATTGTCTGCTCCGGGAATTTCGGGTTGAGAATCCATTCCTCTGGCGCGTTGTCTGCCATTGGAAGTTTCATTCTCCCTTCCCGCGGAGTATTTGTCACTGCACACAAATGATCTCGGTATACAAAAGTTACACTTGTTGGTGTTGGGAACCCCAACGCGCCGTGCGCTGGCGACGGTATGGCGTTAAATTGGGCAATCGTTCCTCTACCCAAGATCATATTGTGGCAAGAAGTGGTGGGCAAGACCAAGAAGTTGACCACTTCGGCTCGCTTGTGTTTCTCATCCCCCATAGTTAGCTCAAATTGTATTTGACCTAGGGGATGAATGATTTCATTTGAAACACCAGAGATTGGTGCATTCACAATTTCAAGCCTTGCTTGGTCTGCCGAATCCAGTTTTCTGAACATTGCTCATACATGATGTCTGATTCGCTGCCAGTGTCCACCAGGACTTTTGACACTTCGTAATGAGCAATGTGTGTAGTGATGACAAGAGGACTGCTGATAGAAGGGCCTCCCCTGATTCTTGGGAAGATTACTTGTTGCTCGCCGCCAATCTCCTTGGATTTGCGCGCTTCTCTTTCTTGATGTTTGCCCTTGCCTTCCTCCCTCGCTACACAGATTCTTTTGAACTTTTTGCTGGCAGAGGCTCCTTCTGGTTGTTCACTTTCTGGTCTTGGGTTTTTCACCAGGTGAGCCAGCTTGCCTGATTTCACATCTTTTTCAATTGCATCCTTCAAGTGATGGCATGCATCAGTGTTGTGTCATGTGGACTTGTGAAAACTCACAGTACTTGCCACTGTTTGATGGTCCCTTGTAGTGTAGTGGCTTGGGGGTTTTGAACTGGACATTCTCAGTGCTTAACACTTGTGAAGGTGTTTTAGTGAGGGGAGTCCATATTCTTGGCAGAGGTCTGTTAGGATCTCTGCCGCCTTCCCTCTTGTCACCCTCCCCGCGATTACGAACGTCTTTTTGGGGCTGGGTGAGCTTGGTTGCGCCTAGCTTTTCTGCGGAAGAAAAAACTGGTTGGCTGCAACCTGGACCATACAGTGTTCTGTTTGCCCCTTCTTTCGCTGCTGCGCGGTGCCTCTGCTTGATGCCCTCTTTCTCTCGCTCTATCTTGGCAATCTGTTTTTCATTTCTCGCGAAGACTCGCGATGCTTCCATTAGCTTGGCCCAAGTGGTGGGCATGCCATCTCTGCTCACGAGAGCTCGGCGGAGTTGATCACTGCGCGCGCCTTGTATAAAGGCCACGCGCAATAGTTGCTCAGTGATACCTTCCGATTGCCAGAGACTCCTGATTGAAACGAGTTATGTAGTCTTCAATCGTTTCATCATTCCTGCGCACGCAGTGCATGATGTCATCAGGGTCGCGCGTGTGTCTGCGCTGTTGTACGAAGTGAGCTTGGAACTTTTCCAATAGTTCCTCGAACCCATCGATTTGCCCAGTAGGCAAGCTTTCGAACCAGACACGCGCCGCGCCCGTGAGGCAGCGAGCAAACATGTGACACCATGTTGGCATCGTCCAGCTTTCTAGGTTTCCAGTGTTGTAAAAACTTTGTAAGAAATCGTCTGGATCTGTTGTGCCGTCATATTTGCCCAAACCACTTGGCATCTTGGTTTTGTGCTGAATGGGGGCCTTCGCGATGCGCTCAGTGAATTTTGAATGTTTCACCAAGATGGCTGGCCTGTACGGTGTGGTGACGTCCACTTGCCCTCTCACTGGTGGGCTGTATGGTGTGTACAGATCCAGATCGTCTTTGGCTCCAGGCGCCGTGTTTACGTGCGCGCGGAGCTGTGAGCCTCCTGCATGAGTATCTCGCGTCTTCCTCATGCTGTGCACTTCTTCATCACTAAACTCAGCGTGTTCAGTGTGAACAGAGTGACCCTCTTCCGGCGCGCGCGCCCTTTTTGTTCCTTGAATGGTTTGCTTGTCAAACGCTAGCCTTTGTGTTAAGTCGGCTAACTTTTTCTGTTTGACCATCTCATTGTACTTGTCCATTAGACGTCGTTGCTCGTTTATGAGCCATTCTTTAGGGTCATTGGTTTCATCTTCTGGACCCATTGGTCCTTTTTGTTTCGCGCCGGTAAGATTTTGGAACGTGAGATCGTCTGGAGGAGTTTCAGTCTGGCCATGAGGAGTTGTGATGAAGGGATGGCTACTGGTGGTGCGCGTAGAATCACGCGGCACCCTCAGAAACTGCTGTCCCTCATTAACATCCTCACGCTCAATATCCTCCAGAACTTGATCGACGTTACGAACACCAGAAACCATGGTGAAAATTTTTTTTTTAGAGATCTGATGAGATTTCGTTGCCGTTGTAACAGGTGATGGCGCCAATGAAGAAACGTGGATCGACTCACTGGTAGACGATCTACTTTCCTCGGGTGTGATTATGCTTTCTCACCGATGGTTCTCTGGAATCTGGATTCTTCCACCTACAAAATGAACAGCACCGTAAACTTACCCCTCAGAAAGGGACAGAGGGGTCCTCTTTGGGGTAACCCTCCGGTGTGAGAATAAGAATTTGTAGGAGAAGATAATAATATGAGAGTAAGGAAATTGGAGTGTATTGCTTAATATAGCTGAATACTGTGTAATTGGGTGTGTCCTTCCTTGTGGAGTTGATGTGGTATTTATAGTGCTAGGGTTTCCACTGATTGGGCTCAGCCTTGTTGGCCTCCTCCAATTGCTTTGCGCCACGTGTCCTTGGGACACCTGGTGCTTTTTCATTGGTTATAATCACGTGGTAGCACATGGGTTTTGCTGAGTTGTCCACCTTTCATTGGCAGCTGTCAACATCAGCATATTCTTATTCCTTAAAAAGATACCTTCTGGAAGGTTGTCTGACGTGCACAATCAAGGTTGCCCTAATCCTGATTTGGATAAGGACGAGGTTGATTATGTGCATGTGTGATACGCGCCTATCCTGAGGATGCGCGAGGTCTTCTCTTTATTCTCACGCGCAGATGTGATATGCACAAGCATGTGATATGCGCCACGCGCGGATGCGCCACGCGCAGATGTGATATGCGTGAGCATATGTGATGCGTGAGCATATGTGATGCCTGAGCATGTGATGCATGAGCATATGTGATATGCGTGAGCATATGTTATATGCGCCATGCGCATAGGTTTTGGCTTTGTGCCTTCATAATATCTTGATTTCAAGCCTCTTGTCTATATCTTGTGGGTTGACCCGCCTCGCTCGGTGTTGAGGCGGGTACATACCTCTTCAATACTTTTCAAGCATCATAAACAACTGGTTAATATATTAATTATGTTTAAAAAAATTATTGTTTAAATAATAATTACCCTTTTAAAATGAAACAATTTGAAATTTTTATAATTAGGTTTATAACCTTAATAGAAAATCATATTAGTCATACTTGGAAAAGATAACTTTGAGTATATAGATGATAATTGATAATCATGTCATGCAACATATCAATTTTTAAAATTTTGTCTGTGCACATGAATTCTATATATGTTTTTGTTTGGATGTATAATATACATGTATTTTTTGTTTGGTGCACATATGTATAGGGATGAGATCGGGATCGTACCCGTACTTATACATGTACCTGTACCCGTACCTGAAATCAGTAAACTTTGGTATCCATACCCGTACCTGAATTACATGGTACGGGTATGGGTACATGTACTTTGGGTACGGTACTCGCTTTGGTACCTCTTTGTTCATTTTTTATAAAAAATCTCCACTAAACTAGACAATAAATTATCTATAATACCAAAACCGTAATACCGCAACCAAAACTAAAAATAAAATAAATCAGCCATAATATAAAATCCATTCCCTTTTCATTTTCTTAGTTTATTGCTTCCTCAATTTAGATTTTAGATAGAAATCAAGAGAGAAAGTTAATACATGTTATTTATTTATATACACAATTACACATACATGAAATAAAAATATACGAATACACAATATATGAATATGCGCATATAAATTGATAATGAACTTATTCAATTAATATATATTATGTTTTGAAAATCTCGCTTGAAAGTTAAGTCATAAGTGTTGGAAACTAATAAAAGCCCCTACATATAAACGGGTACCGGTGCCCGTAATACCCGTACTTGTACCCGAAAGTACCCATACCTATAATCAGTAAATTTGCGTACCCATACCCATACCCGTACCCAATAGACATGTACGGATACAGGTACAAGTACGGGTACAGATACAGATACGGGTATTTAGAAAAAAAGCTCATCCCTACATGTGTATACATACCTCTTCATGGCCACCATTATTCTAATCTTGTAAATTATACAAACAATTGACTTTGTTGGACTTGCAAAGACATGCACATGTGCATCTCATAAATGTTTTTCTTAACACATGTTTTTTGTTTTTTTCTAAATTAATACCTTGTGCATTTAATATTGATGTTGGATGATTGCCTGTATTTTTTTTTAACAACTAAATGTTAGTGTTTTTTCCCAAAATATATTAAACTATTGATATTTTATTTTATATTATAATTACCTTACCACCCCCATCAAAATGAAAATGACAAGTAATGGTAAGTCTAGTTTTAATATGTAATAAAATCTTTTTAATTTAAATTCATATATTTAAATTGAAAAAGTAAATGCACCTCCTGATTACAGGGGTGATTCTCAATTCAACTCATTTTATATGCATATATTTGGTTTTCACTAGTAAAATATATTAGGGTTAATCTATGTATACATATCTAATATTTGACAGAAATTTACAGTGTCACTTTGTCAAGTACATTGCACAAATAAATTTTTTGCATGCTCCTGTTTTTCATAGACATTGGTATGTGACTCGTTTAATATACAACAACACCACACGTGAAATGTTTGGCCTCAAAATGCATAAGGTACACCTAATACGTTGAAAATAAAACAAGGTCACATAAGGGACTAAGGGCGTAATTTACACCAACTTAATACATTTACATAATATATCAGGCAATGGTACACTCCTTTCAGCAACCTAAACAATAATGCATGTCAGAGTGAGCAAAACAAACACAATTATGTTCGTTGTTATGTTTTTTATGCGCGACTGGAATTAACTAACCGATAAGAAGGTTTCACGCGCCAATAAATTATATAATACTAGCATAAGTGCCCGGGCGTTGCTGCGGGTTCACGCAAATTATCCCTTCGTATTGGTTTGTAGTGTGCGTTGTTGCATGTGCAAATGGTTTGTTGGATTCTTTGGGTGGACACTAAAATATCGTATTCACGTATATCTATTGGATGCTTCGTGTTTTGTGAAATATTTGTTAATAAAGTAGGTTTATGGGTTTTGTGATTTTTAACAAACACGTAAACAATTTATGAATCTTGATTAAAACAGAAAGAATGTCAAAACCCATAGTACATCAGTAACTCATAAACTGTACGCCTTGAACCTCACAAATGAGCATGGCTTATTTCTTGAGCTACACCCCAATATGTTGTTTTACCAATGCAAAAACGAGTCGGTTTCATTTTTGAGATGGGTTAAAAAAAAATTATTCAGCTCTGCGTATACTGAAGTTTTTAACATCTGTATCTTGTGCTCAAATATAGTACTACCAAAATGAATTAACTTAATAGCACTGTTTTTGGCAAAATCTTGAAGCAAGAACCTTCTTTCCAGATCTTGAAAGAAACTGTCTGTGTATAGAAAAATATAAAGAATCAAATAATAAAAACATAACATGTCTGTGTATAGAAAAATATATTTTGAAATATGCTTACACCGAGCTCGAACTTAAAAAACGGTGCATCAGCCGAGCTTGAGCTCTTGAATAACTTTAAACGAACCAACTCGAGCCTAGTTAAGCTAGGGCCCCAAGTCCGTAAGATGATGCAAAAACATATCTATAGTTTCTAACTCTAGTCATAAGTTTATATGAAGTTAAGATCTTTTGCGTGAATTAACCTCATGAGTACACCAAGCCCAACATACGACCGTTTTCCTATTCTAGTCAATTTGAGCCCATCTCTCGTACTAACAAGTAACAACTAATCATTTAAATCTTTATAATTCATCAAACAAACTCTATACATAAAAGCAACATGAGTATCATCTGATCTGAAGTAACATTAATGAAGGCTAATCACTTTATCTTTCTGTAGATATTTACAAAGGAGCTGCTTACAATGAAGGCAGTCGAGCTTAAAGGAAAGGTTGTTTACTTTTATGTAAAACTTAATGAATTGCTAACAAAGTATATTATTAATTTTAAAAATCTAAAAAGTTTAAAACTAAAGAAAAAACATATATACTTTGAAAATATATAAAACAAATCAAGCAGTTTAGGTGAGATAAGAAAGTAAGAAACTATGTAATATGTAATCAAAATTCAGAATCTAGCATATGTAATTAAAATCAATGTAACTTTGACTGTACATGCACTTTTCAATAATGTAAAATAAATCCTGTATCTACACTAACAAACAAACAAACAAACAAAATAATAAAACTGTTGCCCACCTTGGTTGATAACCCAATTAGATAAACCATGTGTTAACTTTTTTGAATAATCTAAACATGAAAGAACTACAATTCCTTGATCTTGACGACAATATACTATTGATTTCTCTACTTTTATGAGCTTGAGCCAAGCCCAAGCCTGAAATAAAGTTTGTTTCGTTACCGGGCCTAAGCTCAAGGCTTGTATGGAAAGCTCGTTGAGCCATAAAGAGCATAGATAAATTTAAAAAAGTAGAATTCTAAATTCAAAAAAATAGAATTGTAAATTTAAAAAACTAAAAGACAGGGTCTATTTTTTATATATTACTATATCATAATAACAAATGCGTTAACAAAATTATATACAAACGATACTAATCGATGTTAAACGACTTGCATGGTTGTGTTAAACACAAATTAAAAAGGTTGAAATTAAACACAAATCAATTGATTATTATTCTATGCTCATGTTGTGATCAGCAGATAGTTGCTACGCCATCAACCTCGTAACATGAGCAGGAACATTATCATCCATTCATTCAATATTATCTGTCATTTCAACATTGCCGTCAACGAATTTTCAACCAACTAACGAATCACAGAAGCGCATCTTTTGGGTTATCACTGTCAAATCATAAAAATACAAAAACCAATTGTTCAGCCAATTGCTTCCAGAGAATGTGTACATACGAATATATGAAAAAAAATATATCTGGAACACTTACTTCCATTGAAGGAACTGAGAGGCGATGGGGAATTGTGAGGGCAAACATCGGCCATACTTATAGCATTGAAGAAAAACCGCCGACCATTTATTGCAACCTTTGATTGCACAAGAAAGTTGCATATAGTAACGTATCAGCCCATAAGAATCAAAATTTTGTTTTTAGTCGGATTGGGTTTGCTATCCAAAAGGGGGTTGCGGCGCAGCTTGTTGCCCGCTTACCTGCCACTTCATTGTAAATCGTTTGGATGTTTCTATGAAGTCCCTAATAATTCTGAAATTAAAAAAAAAAAAAATTGTATTGCAATTGAAGGGAATGAATGGGAACGGGAGAGACCGAATTGAAGGAATAATTGATTGAAACTGATGGATTGAAGATGAAATCTATACCCAGTCACCGAGTGGTTTTGAATTGCGAAATCAAAATGGCATCCAATAGGAGCCCTAACCTTCAATTGTCTTTAAACGGTTGCATTCAATATAGTATTAACCAGGTTAGGTACCCGTGTGATACATGGGTTGAATAAATTATATTATAAAAAAGTTAATGAAACTAAAGATTCACTCAAAACATCATATACATTACAATGAAGACAAATAGAATTACATGACATAGCTCTCATAAATCTCTAAAAATCTCTTTATATACAACGTTTGTAGTCTTATTTGAAACTTGACCATCTTCATAAAAAATGAGTACTTTGAGCCCTTCTCTTGTTGTAACTCTAGACAGTGCAACATATAACTGGCCATGGGCGAAAACTGGTTGTCTAAGAAATAAACCAACCCTAGAAAGTGATGGACCTTGGCTTTTATTAACTGTCATTGCAAAACAAACAGCAACTGGAAACTGCCTCCTTTGAAATCTGAATGGAATTTTTTTATCTGTTGGTATAAGATTTGATCTTGAAATATAAGTGCGGTCACCAATATTGGTTCCAGATATGACAATAACTTCAATACGGTTATAAAGTCTCTTTACCTGTAATTTTGTTTCATTACATAGACCATTTTTTGGTCAACATTTCTAAATAGCATGATCGGTACTCCAACTTTTAGTACTAACTTGTGATTTGGCATTTCAGAAATTTAGTACTAAAAGTTTAATATATACACAGCTAAAAGCATGTTTAATATATATTTAATTACTATATTAGTAGTCAACTAAAATTGATGATTTCCTTAAACTTATGTACCAAGAATTAAGGCTCATATATATAATGTGTTGACTTATTTCTTATATGGAAACGAAATTTCAAATTATTATCATATTAGTAGTCAACTCGAATTCACTATATATATATTGGTTTGACTTATTTTGTATTTGGAAACAGAATAAAATAAACATTTTATTCAAAAAATATATTTTTTTGAAAATATTAATCATCACAAGTGACAACCTAAACAACTTCAAAACATACGGTATGTGATGTCAAAACAAAATTTTTATATTAAAGATTTTTTTGTCTCCTATATATACACAGTTAAAAGCATGTTTAATATATATTTAGTTACTATATTAGTATTCAACTAAAATTTGTGATTTCAAATACTATCCATAATTTCAGAGATCTACGAAACAATACACAAATAAAAATTACAGAGTTTACCATTAACATGAAACATACTCTTTTACCATTTTACCATTACATGAAAACTGAATAATGAATAGTTCTTACCTAAATCTGCGTCCAAGAGGAATTTGCCAATCTTTGTAATCTATAACTGTAATACCTTGAAAAGCCTGATGTACAACAACATAAAATAAGTTTTTAGAAAATTTTATGCTAATGTGTAGGATGGATATGCTTACTTTATTCTTTAAATACTCGGGATTTGTTGACAGAGATTGAATGAGGGCACTTCGGTCCTGTTTAGATGAGAAAAAGGTCGGATCATTATATTAGATGATGATGATATGTTTTATAATATAAGAATGATAGATGAAATTAAAAATAATGTCCATACAAACCTTTATCCATAGTGCTGAACAATCAAAGTTGGTTAAAAACCATTTATGGCAGTTCATGTTAAATGAATCGGCTTCTTCTATGCCATTCAAATGATGACGATATTCAGGGCAAATACAAGCACTTCCTGCATATGCAGCATCCACATGACACCATATTCCATATTTCTGTAACAATTAACATAGATATCATTTCAGAGATATATTAAAATGGAAAGCATGCTTTGAATAATAATAATAATAATAATAATAATAATGAAGTATAATAAGCTCGTTACGTTGGTTGTCCAGCCGGATATTCACATAATCCTTTGTGTCATCGATGTACTCACGAACCTGCGTTTTACAAAATAAAAAATAAATTCATATGCCGGCCTTTAATAGAAACAATACAGACGGCTTGGATCATTGCATAGTGGGTCAAACCATGTCAAGTTAAAAAGAATAAGTTCAAATGGGTTAGGTTATTGACCAAAACACTTGTCTGTATACATCTTTTAATTTGTATGTTAAAACTATTTTTCTTCTACATCAGGAACCCCATCCTTATCCTATAAACCCCCAAATTTGCAATAAACCCCCAAATTTGTATACATCCTTATGTGGGAACCTACAATAAACCCCCAAATTTGCCAGTAATATCTATGTTTAATACACTTCCAAAAAATTGTTTTAGAACAGACTATGGATCCGACTGTTGGTACTTTGTTGATGACGTCCTATTTGTTAGATGATTAACAATTTGAAATAGGGATATGGGTTATTAAACTATTAGGGTTTGCATACAATCTGAAATTATAGATTTGAATATGGATTTGTATAACGATTTCAAGAATCGTTATTTAGGGTTGGCAAAACAATATAATCAATCTAGGGTTTGGAAACATACCGATTTGAAGATCCGGATTTGGTGTGCAAACTAAAGATGGACAACGATTTGAACCTTGAATAGGTTTTTGGATACTGGGAGTTGTGAAATCGTAAGATGAAAGATGAAGATCCAGAATTTGTGTAAACGTAATTTGAAATAATAGTAGATAGATGTGATAACTGATAGGATAATAGGGAATGTTTTAATGTAAATCTTAAAAATTAAAATTTTATTTTAAAATAATAAATTTAAATAGAAATTACATGGGAGTGCCACTTGGCATAATATTAGACCAACAAAAAGGAATGTGGGACAACCAACATTTTCATATATTATAATAGTAGATGTTTTGAATAGCAAAATCAATATGGTATTCAATAGGACCCTAAACCTTCATTTCTCTTCGAACGCTTGCAAGATCGGCATTCAATTCATTATAGCATACTAATATTCCAATTTTGTCCTTAAATCCTTGCATTAGAAACTAGAGATTGCCAAATTACTTTTTCTGCCCAATTGTGAAATGTCGTTTCCGTCCTCATCCTCTAATTAGGAAATTACATTAACTGCCTATAACTCGTGCTTAATAAAATAACTGCTTCGTTTCAATTATCGATGGCTTTAATCACTTCAATTATGGCATTCAACTGAAGGATCAGTCCATTGTTGGTGGGTGAATCTCAAACGTCCAACAATATAATATAGAAATAATAATAATACAAGTTTCAGTACATGAACTTTACTAACTGTGCATTATTATTATTATATGTATTTGAAGAGGTAGGTCCCAGCAGAGCACAGTTGGACCCGCAGGACTCACCTTGAAGAGGGACGTCTGCGCAAGGACCAACTGGTTCCGCAGGACCCACCATGCTCAGAGATGAAGACCTTACGCGCAGTACGCCAGCTGTTCCCGCAAGGAAAGCCTCCCAATGGTGAAGTACCCCGCCTGTCCCCGCAGCTGCGGATACAAGCCATCAGGGAAGGCTACCCGCACTAATAGCAAGGCTACACGCACAAGACACTAACTCTCAATAATTCAGTGTCACCTGAAGGAATGAGCAAGGCGGGAATATTCCCGCTCAAATGAGCCAGTCCGTATGCTTCTGGAAGATCTTTTGTACTATACCTGCCAAGGTATGGACAAAATAGACAAGATCTGACCAAAGCAGCCCATGAACCAATCACAGGGTGACAGCTCACCGACAACAGTACGAGGAGGAGCATGCTCTAGTACTGTTTGTCATCATTAGCCGCTGCCTACTCACCAACCCTTGTCGTGGCACGCACATAGCCTGCAGTTGGTGGAAAGGGAACAGTACACAGCCGGCCTTGTCACTATCAGCCGCTGCCTACCCACCAACCAGCATGGCACGTGCGTAGCCCATAGTTGGTAGAACAAGAATATTATACAGCTGGCTGTACCTGCTTGGAAACCTACCTTCGGCTATAAATACTCCAACACCTTGGAACGGTATTATCATCTGGTATTTTACCTTCACTAGCTATTTCTCTCAATATACACTTATATTCAGAGCAATCTAGTCTGATTCTCACGCCGGAGGGTGGTCACAAGGAGGAACCCCCCCTTCTCAGTGACGAGCTCACGGTGTTTGTTTTGCAGGTCATCTGAAGAACATCCTTCTTTACCGGACCTGACCCTCGTGGGAAACAACTATTTAACCCCCAGATTATCCGTAATCTGCCCGGGGTCGATTAGTGTTTCTTCATTGGCGCCATCCGTGCATAAAAGCTAGAACTAATTCTCACTTTTTTCAAAATTTCTGAAGAAATGGTTAACGTTACTCCGGTCCCAAGGCCAATAAGTGACCAGGAAACCACGGTAACCACAACCCCAACCACTGGGAGGAACACCGGCGGTTATACAAATTTTACGAACACTACCCCGGTTACCCAAGCCTGAGCAAGTGCAGTAAACAATATTTCACTGGGGTTCAATGATGCCCAGTTGGATAAACAGGCGAGGCTCCCTCGCCAAACACTCGATCAAGTTAAGGCGTGGGCCGAAGCACGTCAGAAAGGGTTCCAAGCTGAGTTGGATGAACGTTTGCGTTCACTCCAACAGGCTGACGAATTCGGAAGTACTCGACAACAGCTCAACATGAACAGTGAGTGCGAGTACTCGGACGATGATCGGGAGGAATCCGACACCGACGCAAACCCTCGCCACAGGGCGAAAGGGAAGCGTAAGGAAACGGACTTCCAACCAAGAAGGAATTTTAGAGAAGCCTTCAAACCAAGGAACGCGGGAGGAAACCCACGTGACTTCTCCAAAATCTTTAGACCAACTGCCACAAATGCGGGAAAGTCCAAGTTTGTAAGGGACATTGCGGAAGCAATCGCCCCGAGAAGTGCCAAACAGATGTCCAACATCGGCACTTATGATGGTATGTCCGACCCAGATGATCACTTGAACAGATTCATAGCGGGGGCAACCGTCAGCAGCTGGACGGAACCCACGTGGTGTTATATGTTCCAGATGACGCTGGTTGGAGCGGCCAGGGCGTGGTTCGATCGTTTACCGGCCCACCACATCTATGATTGGGCGGACTTTCAGCACAAGTTCAGCCAACACTTCAGTCAACAGAGGAAATATACTGAAGAACAGTGGACGATCCTCAACTGCGTCAGGGAGGAGGATGAATCTTTACTAGACTTCATCACTCGCTTCAACTCCAAAAAGCTGAGTCTGGGCGACCTAAGTGAAGATCTTGTTCGCGCCGCTTTCATCCAGGGTGCCGAATACCCAGAGCTTATCCGCACGTTGACGGGTAAGGACGGCATGCCATCAACATGGGATGCCATCATGACGGCGGCCAAGCGCTTTGCCGAGACGGAGAAGCAACTGGGTAGGGACCTTCCCCAGAGTACACATCTCTACACGCAGAGGACTAGAGAAAACAATGTTCGGATCGCCCGGCAGAACAAAAAGAGGAAGCTAGGTATTTGGCAGTCAAGGGTAAACTTTGACACCTCATCCAGCTCTCGCCCTCTTGTTGGCGGAAGGGATAACACGCACCCTTCAAGCCGAAAACACCGGTGGACGCCACTCACCAAAAGCGTCACGGAGATATTTGCTACCGAAAAACTCCCATGGCTAAAAGCTCCAATGATCCGGCAACGACCTAATGCGGATCAGAGCAAATTCTATGACTTCCACGGGACAAAGGGTCACAGTACAGAGGAGTGTACATCCTTGAAGGATATAGTTGAAACATTCGTCAAGGATGGAAGACTTGCACACCTTGTGGCATCAATCAAGAATGGAGGGAGGAATGAGAAACGGTACAAAGGCAATGGACGAAAGCCCGTTGACATCAGCATCCACATAGTTCATACTAACATCACAAGAAGAAAGAGACGAACGACAGAACCATGCGAGTGGAAGGAAGCTGAGGTGCGCTTCCCGCGAGTGCCAGGAGGACCCAGCAAAGAAGGCCCTATCGTCATCAAAAGCCAGCTGGGGCACTACATCACTTCACGCACTCTTGCTGACAACGGCGCCTCGTCAACGGTGATGTACAGGCAGTTCTTCGACAAGCTGGATGACGAAGACAAGGAACGCCTGGAAACGGTCTGCGCCTCGATGGAAGGGTTCGACGGTAGCACAAACACCCCCCTGGGTATCCTATCTTTCCCCGTCACTCTCTCGGACGGGAAACACTCCCGCACAGAAGATGTGGACTTTGTCGTAATGAGGAAGCCACACCACACATACGACATTCTCTTTGGGAGAGACGGGATGGCAAGATTCAACGCCGTGGTATCTTCAGTCCACGGCATGATGGGATGGCCAACAGCTGAGGGTGTAGCGATGATCACCGGCATTCCCCAGGTATGCATCGCATCTGTCCCATCTAAACCCAAACCAAAGATGGCAAAACCAACCATCACCGAACCGGAAGAATGGGCCTTCAATGGCAAATACCCTGACCAGGCCGTTACCATTGGCCCAACAGTCATTGATCCCACGCGCACCTTACTCAAACGCTTACTACTGAAAAACGCTGACATCTTCGCATGGACACCAGCTGACATGACTGGTGTACCTCGAAGTAAGGCAGAGCATAAGCTGAAGTGTGACCCGGCTTTTACGCCAGTCCTACAAAAGCGCAGAGTAATGGGGGCGGAACAAGCTAACGCGTGTAGAACCCAAGTCAAGGAACTCCTTGACGTGGGCATCGTACGCGTTAGCAGATATCAAACATGGGTTGCAAATCCCGTTATGGTACCGAAGAATAACAAACAATGGCGCATGTGCATAGATTTCAAAGACTTAAACAAAGCATGCCCCAAAGATTGTTATCCGTTACCCGAAATTGATCTTAAGGTAGATTCGTTAGCACCGTTTCGCCTTAAATGCTTCCTGGATGCGTATAAGTGGTATCATCAAATCCACATGGCCGTTGATGATCAGGACAAAACCGCTTTTCGGACGCCCGATGGCACATTTTGTTATCAAATGATGCCATTCGGACTTAAGAATGCCGGGTCCACATATCAGCGACTGATGGACAAAGAGTTCATTGCCCAAATTGGGAGGAACTTGGAAGTCTACATGGATGACTTGGTCATCAAAAGCCCTGACGCAGAAGCAATGTTGAAAGACATCGAAGAAACTTTCAACACGCTCAGGAAGATAAACATGAAGCTCAACCCGAGCAAGTGTTCCTTTGGGATGGAAGAAGGGAAGTTCTTAGGGGTCATCATCACTAAAGATGGCTTCAGAGCGAACCCTGAAAAGGTCGAAGCCATTATCAAAATGGAATCACCTACTACCATCAAGCAAGCTCAGACACTGAATGGACGACTAGTTGCACTTAACCGCTTTTTGGCAAACCATGCGGATAGGTCGTTTCCATTCGTGTCAACATTGAGGAACTGTTTAAAGAAAACGCACTTCCGCTGGACACCAGAAGCGGAAGCAGCTTTTCAGGAGATTCGGTCACGCTTGATTGAACTCCCAACGCTCACAGCACCAGAAGCGGGGGAGGAATTAATCCTATACCTTTCCGGCACAGATAGAGCAACCGGAGCAGTCTTGCTAGCAGAGCGGAAAGGCATCCAGATGCCAATCTACTATGTTATCCGTGTCCTAACAGACGTAGAAACCCGGTACTCCACCCTGGAAAAATTAGTCTTAGCACTTGTACAAGCTTCACGCAGACTGAGACGATATTTCCAGGGTCACCCAATCACCATTCTCACCAACTTCAAACTCGCAAACGTTCTAGGCAAACCCGAATTATTGGGACGTTTAGCCAAATGGGCAATTGAGTTGGGGGAATATGCGATAAAGTACAAGCCAAAACCAGCTATGAAAGGCCAAGTCCTGGCCGACTTTATTGCAGAAGTCCCCGCTTCACGGGAGAAAGAGTGCCAGGAGGAGGCTCAACCCTCCCCAGCACAGGACATCAATGATGTCTGGCAACTCTACACTGATGGAGCAGCCAGCAACGAGGGTTCAGGCGCAGGGTTGAAATTAAACAACCCAGCAGGCCAAGAATACACTTACGCTATTCGACTGGACTTTCCAAGTACGAATAACGAAGCCGAGTACGAAGCATTCTTGGCAGGGCTGAGAATTGCGCGTAAAATGGGAGTGAAAAACTTGGAAGCCCACGTAGATTCCATGTTAGTGGCCAATCAGATAAACGGAACGTACACGGCCGTGAACGACACAATGGCCCTGTACCTCGCACAAGCAAAAACCCTGATGCGCGATTTTAATGATTGTAAAGTTATTACACGTCAAGCGTAGCGAAAACAAATCTGCGGATGCGTTAAGCAAGCTTGCATCATTAGCCTTCACCCATTTGGGAAAGGACATCCGCATTAAACTCCTTGAAGCACCATCAGTCCCGCACAAGGAAATTTGTGTCATCCAAACCGGTACAGAAACGTGGATGACACCAATAATAAATTACCTTGCAGCGGGTATACTACCAGAGTCAAAAACACATGCAAGAAAAATACGTTGTAAAGCATTAAACTATCAACTCATTGATGACATCCTTTACAGACGTAACTTTCTTGGCCCACTCTTAAGATGCGTGGACAACCAAGATGCTGACTACCTCCTAAGGGAAGTACACGAAGGCATCTGTGAAGTACACGCAGGTCCACGCGCTGTTGTAGCTAAGCTAAACAACGCGGGATACTTTTGGCCGGGGATGCATATGGATGCGCTGGCATACATCAGAAAGTGTAGGTCTTGCCAGCTCTACGCACCCAACACGCATCGCCCGAAGAATGAACTTGTTCCAGTCACCTCTTCATGGCTATTTCAGAAGTGGGCCATCGATGTGACAGGCCCATTTCCTACAGCAGCAGGAAACGTTCAGTTCCTAGTGGTAGCCATCGACTACTTCACCAAGTGGATAGAAGCAAAACCCTTAGCCCAAACAACCGCAAAACATATTAAAAAATTTGTTTTGGGAATTTATTATTTGTCGTTTTGGACTTCCATAGACTTTGGTGAGTGATAACGGCACCAACTTTGCTGACAAGAAGCTACAAAAGTTGTTAGAAGAACTTCAAATCACCCACACCTTTACCTCAGTGGCACACCCGCAAGGTAACGGTGAGGTGGAAAGAGCAAATAAAAGCATCGTCGAAGGCATAAAGAAAAGACTCCTGGAACACAGATCCGGCTGGGTAGTCGAAGTTCCACACGTCCTTTGGGCAAACAGAACGCTGAAAAAGGCAAGTACGGGAGAAACCCCGTTCAGCCTCACTTATGGCACTGAAGCCATGGTCCCAGTCGAAATTGGTTTACCCTCACCAAGGGTCTTGATTCAGCCAGAAGACAATGATGCGGAAAGACGGTTAGACCTTATGCTAACCGAGGAACGCAGAGACTTAGCCGCAGCGCGTGAAGAAAACTACAAGCGACAAATGCAAAAGTACTACAACACGCGGGTAAAACTCTGCAACTTCAATGTAGGAGACTACATATTGCGTAACAACGAGGCTTCAAACCAAGAGCGCCCAGGAAAACTGGCACCGGTCTGGGAAGGACCATACATTATCAAAGAAGTTTTGGGAAAAGGCGCATACCGGCTCGAAAGGCTCGATGACACTCCTATCCCAAGAACATGGAATGGAGCTCAATTACGCAAATGATACATGTAGATCAATTCCAAACTTGTAAAGAAAAGGCCTAGAGCCACTTCTAATGGAAATGATTCTCCTTTCACATTGTGTTGATAGCCTTACCTTTATACTTATGAACTTCCCACGCTGATATGCCGGTATTCACCGCATAAATATGGGAAATCGTTGCGTGTGGAAGGCGGCGAAACCCGCATAAACACATAAAACGGTAAAAATTTCTAAGGAAAACCTTCACGCAGGTCAGCCATATGTGAAGTTTGGTCATCCCAATAAATGAAAGTGACGGTCCTACCTGCACAATCATGATAAAGGAAACTGAACATTGACCTATTGGCAACAGCGCGTCGAAAGGTTAACTTATTCAAAACACTTAGAAAATTTCAAAGGAAAATATGAGGAAAACTTCCACGCAGGTCAGATATAGGTAAAGTTTAGCCATCCTACGAAGTGCAAGTGACGGTCTTATCCGCACAATCACGAAAGAGGACGCAAGACTTTAACTTATAATCTGCCACGTTGAAAAGTTAACTTATCTAAATACTAAAGAAATTGCTAAGTTAAATCAAAATATGCGTGAAATAAACAAGGCAAGGCATTAGCAAATAATCTTTATTCCATCGAAATTCAAATATTACAAAGATTGCTGGGTACATACCCGCATACAAAAGAAGCTATACAAAAATAAAAATCTACTCTAATGGTGGAAAGGGATCTTAAGGATCAAGCTTCAGGACCACTTCCACTTGGACCCGCACCATCAGTAGAGTGTGGCGGTTCAAGGAAAGCTTTAAGGATAGCTAGCCCATCATCAGCAACAGCAATCTCGTTCACCTTCTCCACCACCGGATGCGGGAAGGCAGCATACTGATTCACTGCTTGGTCATACGCAGCTTCAGTATCCACATTGTAAAGAGGGAAGTTGGAAGGAGGGATGCCTTGTTCAACAAACCCTAGACCAAGCAGGAAGCCAGCCTTTTCCCCATCCTCATGAGAAGCGTTGAGGGCTGCGCTCATCGCATCGTCATATGATGTGTTCGTGAACACCCGATGCACAACCTACAAAACAGAAGTTTGTCAAACTCAAGAGTAAGGAAAAGCGTAAAGAAGTTAGAAGTTAGGAAGCTGCGCACACCTGCGACAACGCTTCTCGAAGAAGCCATTCCTTGGCAACCAGAGCCTCCTGGAGGGCAGCTTGAGCTTCATTACGGGCGCGTTCGGCTTCGTTCTTTGTGAGGTTGGCAAGCATCACTTCTTTGGCTGCAGCCTCTTCGACGCCCTTTAGCTTACGCTCAGTGTGGTCAAGCACCCCCCTCTGGTCCAAGATCTCTTGGAGCTTCTTGGCATCTTCCATGGCCAAGGCATCATGAGCCTGCTAGAGCCTCTCTAATTTGGCTTTAAGTTCCTCATTTTCGATGTGTAGAGGCTCAGCAACAGCTTCAGCCTTGGTGGCCCTCTCGGTTGCGTTCCTGGCAGTTTCCTTGGCCAGCCGAAGCTGTTCGTTAACAGCTTGGGCAGCCTTGGAACGGGCCTCCAGACGAGCCTGAACGTCAACCTCAAGGGCCTTGAAGGCCTTCTCCTTTTCCGCAGCAACGGCTGCAAGCTTCACATTCTCCTTCCGAATGGCCCGCGCCTGAGCCACTTCAAGGCTACGCGCTGTCTTTAACTTGTCGTTTTCAAGACAAAGTAGCTCGACGCGCGGCTGCATCCGGGCGAGAAGGATTCTGAGCTCTTTGGACAGCCTACCTTCCTGGTAGCTGGCCATGGCCTCCCCCAGCGCACCGCTTGGGGCGGCGTGACGCGCCCATTCCACGCAGTCCTCAGCAGTACGGAGGGTCGTTCCCCGGCGGATCTTCCACCGAGGAGCGTACACCTCGTTGGAATCACGAACTGCAATAAAACAAAAAACTGTTAAGAGGAAGAAATGATGAAAGGGATATAGGCCAAAATAACCCTACGCACCTGTAGGGTCGACAACAGGCCGATAGCCACCAAACCCATCACCTGAACCTAAGGGATATCCATCCAAAAGGTCAAGGAGACGGGAAGGAGGCAAGGATTGGCTAGACGCCCCAACCCCAAACGTACCTGAAGGACCGGCCGTAGTCGCAGGCGCCGGAGGAGACATGGTGGAGGCTGCCGCGGCGGAAACCAACGGAGGTGAACTCACCGGAGGTGAACTAACAACCGTTGGCCGCGGCTGCGGAAGAACCCGCAGGAGAAATCACCGCCGGCTCAGTGATGGATTCGGTGAAAATGGCACTGACAGCCGGCGGGGATAAGGTTACAGCTGGAACAGTTGGCTCAACGGGATGAGCAACTGAACCAGTACTGCAAGCAGGCGTAGCCGCCTAGGTCATCGCCTCGGGTAGGTTGACCAAACCTACCTTCATGGGTCCAGAGCTGCTCCCTCCCGCTCCACTTTGGAATGCCGTAGCATCCACGCCTGCACGAAGACAAGATATATAAGTATAATAGCGGAAAGATAAGAAGTTAAAATTATGAACACTTACGGGTCTTTTTGAGCCTGAAGGAGCGAACAGGCGGGGACGAACCCGATGGAGCCGGCCTCTTCGTACCGGTTACCGTCGTCATCCTGGGCTGCTCGGAGGTGACAGCTGTTTCAACCTCCGGAGCAGTGGTCTTAACACCACCGGGGTTCCCCGCCGCCTCTTCACTCTCGGTCTCTGACTCGGACCGATTCACCGGATCGGCAGCGGAGGCAACCTTCGCCTTCCCCTCCCGCCGGCAGCCTTCTTCTTCCTCGCCAATAAAGGACCATCTGCGGATTCCTCATCAGAAGACGATAAAATTAGAGGAATTCCCGCAGAGGTTTCAGCATTGACAGGGCGAGGGTTAAAAAGTTCTTTACCTGGCCGCCTGGCGCTCAGGATCTCGTGGCCTGGCGGGTAGACCTCCACGAACCGATCCGCCGTCTGCTCAAGGATGGGCAACTCGTTCTCATCCAGAGCATGAGTACCCATCCGAGCGGGACCATCACTCTCCCGCGGCTGCAGGAGAGACTGCAAGTCGTTTCCCTCTGAAATAAAAAAAAAAGAAACAGTTAGAGGAAAAACCTATATCAACAAAGAAGA
This sequence comes from Bidens hawaiensis, assembly GCF_021521415.1. Taxonomy (NCBI): domain Eukaryota; kingdom Viridiplantae; phylum Streptophyta; class Magnoliopsida; order Asterales; family Asteraceae; genus Bidens; species Bidens hawaiensis. The sequence goes on along the minus strand of NW_027501459.1, from coordinate 23,936 downwards.
CAGAGCATACCATAAGGGACAGAATTCAAACCGTATTCGAGGACGATAGAAAGCTGGGACGCCTCTTTCCACACCCGGCTCATCCCGAGCATCACCATCCCGGACTCCGCAAAGCGGTACACCGGAGTCTGGATCCGGGAGATCTTGGCGAACCACTCCGCCTCCTGGTGGTTGAGGGCGTGAAGGGCGGGGAGTGCTCTCCCATTCTTAAACGTCATCGCAAGGGGAACGACGCGAGCGGAGATAAAGAAAAACTCTCGCTTCCACGACCGAAGACTGCGCTCGGTGGCGCAAATCTTCAGACCCTTGATCCGGTTGACCAGGGTGTACCACTCTTGGATGCACCTCCAGGAGTAGAAGGTCATCAGGCGGTCGACATGGGGCTCTACACCCATAATGAGGCACACCCACTCGAAATGGCGGATCTTCGCGATCGCCATTGGGTGTACCTCCGTCAAGTGTACACCGTGTCTCTCCAGAACACGGTACACAAACTTCGTCAATGGGAACCTCAGATTCCCATAGACGAAGAATGCAGCGTACACCCCTATCTTGCCCTTGGGGGCATCGTACACCGTCTGATGAGGCTCCGGAAACTCAAGCTCGAAAGGCTCGAGCATGAACTTCCGGACGATGTACTGGTAGAGGTCAGTAGGAAGAGCGCACTGGCACTCGCCGGTAGTGCTCTTGTCGTCCTTTTCGGACGTCGACGTCGGGTTCTCGACAAACAACTCATCCTCCTCGGCAGTGGCCTCAAAATCACGGGTAGAAGACATGTTTTGGATGTACAGAACAACGATTTCAGAAGAATGCTCGACGGAATAGTGAGTATTCGCCGGAAATCGTTTTAAGAAGATGAAGAGAGAAGTGAAAGTGTGGACTAAGGTGCACCCTCTCGCCCTTTATATACTCATCGCAATTAATGCGATGAATTTAATGCGGAAGAGAGAGAAATCGCAGGTGCAATGAAACTATGACACGTGGCAAAGAGCAATCTGGCAACAGCTGTTGAAAGGATGCGTGCCATTAATTTCGCGGCCACGCGCCCGAAAAATCGCGCCCACGCGCCTGAAAAAGCGTCTGGAATGACCATATACTGTCACGTCGCCATAACTTCCTGCACGTCCTGACACTGTCAGAAGAAACCGTCGGACGACGTTTCAACAGTTTGGACTGTTCTTATCCTTTCACCAACTCTTCGAATTTCAAAAAGATTCAAAAGTAAGCGGGAAAATACCCCTTACCTTGGCAACCAAGTAACTATAAGACAAGTGCGAGTACAGTGTCAAGGCAAAACCCTTCACATACTTAGCACTCGCAGGGAATGGACGCCAAGAATACCTTGGAAGTAAGATAACTATAAGACGAGTGCGGGTACAGTGTCAAGGCGAAACCCTTCACATACTTAGCACTCGCAGGGAATTGAAACCAAGAAGGATCTTCTGGGCCATGCTTGCGGAAAGGGAAATAACATCCCCGCATAGCGGGAACGTTGAGAACTAGATTGTTTGAAGCTCCATGATGGAATTGGTTCTTTAACATAATTGATCACTATGTTAAAACTACCAAAACCTCGTGGAAAATCTACAAGTGAAACTCAACGCTCCTGACTTGCGAGGAGGTTACACACCTACCCGCATCATACCCAAAGATCAAGCAGAAAAGTCGGGAATTTCTGCACATGACATTAGGGAAACCGCGGGAAGAATCCCCACGGACAACCTTAAAACTAAATCCTTTTCAAAACCCCTTGCTTAAGTCCAAAGTTCACCTCACTTATTAACAATTCATGAGAAGAACATTGGACTGGGGGGACTTGAAGAGGTAGGTCCCAGCAGAGCACAGTTGGACCCGCATGACTCACCTTGAAGAGGGACGTCTGCGCAAGGACCAACTGGTTCCGCAGGACCCACCATGCTCAGAGATGAAGATCTTACGCGCAGTACGCCAGCTGTTCCCGCAGGGAAAGCCTCCCAATGGTGAAGTACCCCGCCTGTCCCCGCAGCTGCGGATACAAGCCATTAGGGAAGGCTACACGCACAAGGCACTAACTCTCAATAATTCAGTGTCACCTGAAGGAATGAGCAAGGCGGGAATATTCCCGCCCAAATGAGCCAGTCCGTATGCTTCTGGAAGATCTTTTGTACTATACCTGCCAAGGTATGGACAAAATAGACAAGATCTGACCAAAGCAGCCCATGAACCAATCACAGGGTGACAGCTCACCGACAACAGTACGAGGAGGAGCATGCTCTAGTACTGTTTGTCATTATTAGCCGCTGCCTACTCACCAACCCTTATCGTGGCACGCAAATAGCCTGCAGTTGGTGGAAAGGGAACAGTACACAGCCGGCCTTGTCACTATCAGCCGCTGCCTACCCACTAACCAGCATGGCACGTGCGTAGCCCATAGTTGGTAGAACAGGAATATTATACAGCTGGCTGTACCTGCTTGGAAACCTACCTTCGGCTATAAATACTCCAACACCTTGGAACGGTATTATCATCTGGTATTTTACCTTCACTAGCTATTTCTCTCAATATACACTTATATTCAGAGCAATCTAGTCTGATTCTCACGCCGGAGGGTGGTCACAAGGAGGACCCCCCCCCCCTTCTCAGTGACGAGCTCACGGTGTTTGTTTTGCAGGTCATCTGAAGAACATCCTTCTTTACCGAACCTGACCCTCGTGGAAAACATCTATTTAACCCCCAGATTATCCGTAATCTGCCCGGGGTCGATTAGTGTTTCTTCAGTATTTAATTAAATGTATGTTAAAAACTCTTTGCATGCCCCAAAGGATGTAAGAGTAAATACAGAAAACATGATGCTTCAAAAACTTATACAAGACGCTTGAAGCATGAAACGATGAAATGACAAATTGCTTTTTATGCCATATTATGAAATGTTCGTTTTGTCCTCGCCTTCTAATTGTGAAATTACAATGAATGCTCATCACTCTTCCTTTATATATAATATATCCCATAATACTTTTAGAAACATTCATTTTATTTTAATATATATGCTAAAAATAAGTAATTAGGCTATGCATTAAATACATAATAAATAAATAAAATAATAAATTCGATAATATTAATAACTGTGATAAAATTATCACACATAATAATAATAATAATAACAATAATAATAATACGATATGATATTAATTACTATAGTGTGAACGCTACAATATAATAGTATTTAATTAAATTATAAATAAATTACACAAATGATTTTTGTGGTATGATTATATTACAAATTCGGTTCACAAATTTTAAAAATTGCAAACTTAGTCAAAACATCTGTGAAAGAATTGAACACTTAGTCCACACTGTTAATCCCAATTAGTTTTTAACGAAAAGGTAATTTCATGTGTCATTTCAATAAGGGTAATTGTATATTTTTTTCCAGCATTAGAACCTTAACAAAATGCCATCTCAAACTCCAAAACTCCTGACGTCAATTTCATCACCTTTGATTATGCACCGACCTTCTGAGGGTGACGAAGTCGACGTTTCAAAAGCTGAAGTTTGAAAGAGTATTTTATACGCGTTCCAATTCTTTTTTAAGGATCTCTTATCATATTGTTTATAAAGTTGAACATTAGCGATTACATCAACACATAAGAAATATTGAAAAACTTGATATTTTAAAACTGTATTAGCTAATCTTGGAGTCAAAACATTACTATGCATGACCCGTTAAACTTTACTAAGCAACTCCACAGATTCAGACGCGAAAAAACCAAAAACGTCAATTAACTTTTCCATTAAAAACTGTCACTCCCCGCCAAGGCGAAAACGCGGGCGCGCGACGTTCATGGATAATCACAGCTATTGATTAACGTGGTGATCCTACATGCGAGCAATGCGTGTAAATGTCCACAAATATCTTCCTTAATTTAATAACCTGAAAAACATACTTAAAAGTCAACATAATGTTGGTGAGTTCACAGGTTTTAAATGCATGATTAAACTCGTTGTTTTGAAAATATTGAGTTTCAGATGTTTAAAATGTATAAAACCAAGTTATGAATTTCTCAAATATATGGTTTCTTGATTTAAAACATTTATCAAAAGCTTATGTTTTCATGACAAAAATGTGCTTTAAGACTTGTTCATGTTTACGTAAATAAAACGTAGATTAAAGTTATTTATGTTTTCGTGATTAAAATGTACATAAAGACTTATTTATGAAGTTGAAAACATTGTTTGTTATGAATGAGTTTTCCCGATGAAAACGATGTCCAAAAAGTTTACGCTTACGTACTTAAAAGCCCTTTTAAATATATAAGTGAGTATATGCAATGCAATATGATGTATACGATAACCTAAACAAGATTGATAATCCTCCGTAGACTAGCTAAGAATACGAATTAATATATGACAATGAGCCTATAATCAAACCCAAATCCATATGTATGCCCGGCAACCGTGCCATCACGGTATGAATTATAGAATATATGTTCCCATTAGCACGTCGGTTAGAGCGACTAACCATGAGCGGGGGATCAATCCCGATAGTACTACCCACATATTCCTTGACTAAACCCATAGTTAATGATTATAGAATGTATTGATTCGAAGATCTTAAGGGCCTTGTGTAACTCATGCTCATATAAAGATTCTATGTCTTGCTTACTAATTATCGTATTAAATAATTTTATGTAAAGTTGTCAAATAAGTTTATACAACGTTACGAAATAAATCTATTTAAAGTTATCAAATATGTTTATGCAAAGTTACTAATAAGTTTATGAAACGTAATCATATAAGTTTATGAAAAGTTATTAAATAAGTTCATGAAACGTAACCAAACAGGTTTATGAAAAGTTACTAAATAAGTTTATGCAAATTTACTAAGTCCATGCAAAGTTATCAAATAAGTTTAGTATGTTTCTCCCCCTAGTTTGTAAAACAGCAAAAAAGAAAAGGGGCCGTGAAACTCACCTAAGTGTCGACGACTAGTGATGACAAAAGGTCTTGACGGTATCCAGCCTAAGTGTGTCCACTAGACAAGCTAGGTGGGGATTTCTAGTGGGGAGATGAAGATGATCTTGGGAACTGGCCAAACCAACTTCTAGCACTTGTAAAATCTTCCTACTCCTTGGTTCCTCTTTGAGATTAAACACCTTTATCGACTAGGTCGTGGAGAAGCAAGTAAGTGATATATGTACGTGTTGGGTGAAGAATTGGATCAACTGAGGGTGTGGTAGTAGGAGCCGAAACTAAGCAAAAGGAAAATGGTGGTGTGAAAGTTAGTTTGGTGTTGAAAATGGGTGTGACTTTTGCAAAAGATCCCAATGGTTCTATTTATACCAAGTAAGTCCCACATACATATTACTAAATTCAAAAAGGATTAAAGGGATGTCATATGTGAGGGTGAAATTTGCAAGAAAAGAAATAGGATTTGGGGTTGGTCACTTGCTAGGATATAATTGTAAAGGTGGAAAGTATCTCCATTGACTTTTCCATTCTTTAAATTGTTATCGTTATAAAACACTATTTTGTGTTAACATATGGAAGTGTGATTTGTAGGTATGTGGATGTCATAATGGTAGAAAGAAGAAAAACATGTGAGTAATTATTTTAGGAATACGGGTTGACTAACTTTCATGTATACTACCTTACTTTTGAATTTCCTTTACACTACTTGATATGGTGATGAAGACTTGTATGTAGGGAATCAATCAAAGGATTGTATGGTTGAAATTTACTTTTCTTCTAGGTTGACCTAACTTTAATATCCTTTAGGTGAAAGACTCATACTTAAGATAATTTTTCCTCCCTGGAGTCATGATCATATGCATGTCCTTTTGTTTTCTTTTCATTCTTCTATACAATTTTGGGGTTTTGTGTCTTGTTTCTTAACATTATTTAAATAATGTATTATGTCAATTTTGTGGATTTAATGAAAAAGGTTGGTAGGACACACACCAACGGATTTGTATGTGTGTGTCGTGAGATCAATCAAAAGAATAATACATGTAGTTGTTTGAGTTAAATTAAAATGTTTTACATGCCATCTTTAATTATTAGTTTAGAATGTATTACTAATTTGAGTTAAATATATATGTATGAGCTAAAACGATTAAGTGACCACTAAATTTACTTATTTAAATTTTGATAAATTCCCATATTCAGTCAAAATGTTGGTTTGTTTAGGGAAGTTGTTCACCAACTAAAAAGTACCGTTACACTTTGCACATGACTCAGAGTTATTATATAATTTCTGATTGTTTGACTTTCCTCAATCCCAATTTAGAATAATACTCTTATATAATATCTTTCGTCCTAGGATAAAGATAGATCCCTCTTTTCTCACAATAATCACTAAGTCGTGAAAGTTTTGGATTTGGTTAATGCATGTGCTCATGCACTTTGGTTAGCATGCATGCGACACCTAGGAACCAGTTTCTTCTACTTGATGGTAGACTAGAGCTATTTCCAATATGCTCTTGATATTTATTTAAGCTATATACTCAACTAGTTTAAATTTAGCATGATTAAGATTTAACTTTGTGCTCACCAATCGTCATGTCGGGTATTTATGCGTGTGACGCGTAACGTCTATGATATACGTGATTGAAATTTTATACTTTTGAATATTTAACCAATATGCATGTAATCTAGGGTATTTATGTAATGTAATTACTTCTAACTTTTGTTTAAGAATTGTACGGATATTGCGAGTTGTCACAAAAACTACCTGAAAAACTATAAAATAAACAAGTTACCAATTTACCCTTGACTTAACGTAAAATATAAACAGGGTAATAAAAAGTACTAAATTAAAAAAACGGTCTAAAGTTGCGTTAGTAACTAAAATGACATGTAACTCAGCTTTTAAGTTATCAGGACCAAACATACAACATGATAGAAACTACATATACCACTTTTGCAATTATCTAATATTATTTCATAACTATACAACATAGATTATTACTTTATATGACGTGTCCAAACAAATTAGCATCTGGTGCACTTTAGCACGACAGGTGTCCGGCGTATTTAAGCAAACACCACCTTGTTCCGCGTGTATTTAAAGCAATTATGCGCCGATTGAAAGAATCTTCTGGAAAAAAACAGTGTCACCTGAACCTGCAATTTGACACAGGTAACTTTTGGGTTTTGTAAAGATTCAATTTTTATGGTGTTTTGTGGTTAAAGATTCAATTTTGAAATGAGTTCTTAATTTAATTTGGGTAATTCTGTAAATGTGTGTGTTTTTTGTGGTTAAAGATTCAGTTTTTAAGGTTTTGGTGTTGTGAAGATTCAATTTTTATGGTGTTTTTGTGGTTAAAGATTCAGTTTTTAAGGTTTTTGAGGTGTAAAGATTCATTTTTTATGGTGTTTTGTGGTTCAAGATTCAGTTTTTAAGGTTTTTGGGGTGTAAAAATTCAATTTTTATGGTCTTTTGTGGTTCAAGGTTCAGTTTTTAAGGTTTTTTGAGGTGTAAAGATTCAATTTTTATGGTCTTTTGTGGTTCAAGGTTCAGTTTTTAAGGTTTTGGTTATGTAAAGATTCAATTTTTATGGTGTTTTTGTGGTTAAAGATTCAGTTTTTAAGGGTTTTGGTGTTGTAAAGATTCAGTTTTTATGGTTGAAGAAACACTAATGGACCCCGGGCAGATTACGGATAATCTGGGGGTTAAATAGATGTTTCCCACGAGGGGTTAGACCCGGCAAAGATGGTTCTTCTGATAACCTGCAAAACAAACACCGTGAGCTCGTCACTGAAAAGGGGGGGTACCTGCTTGTGACCACCCTCCGGCGTGAGAATCAGACTAGATTGCTCTTGAATATAAGTGTATATTAAGAGATTGCTAGAGCAGATATCAGGTATAAGATGTAAGATACAAGATAAGATGAGATGATCATACCATTTGGGGTATTTATAGCCGAAGGTAGGTTTCCAAGAGGGTATAGCCGGTTGAATAGTATTCCTGTTCTACCAACTGTGGCCTACGCACGTGCCATGCTGGTAGTTGGTGGGTAGGCAGCGGCTGACAGTGACCAGGTCTGCTGTGTACTATTCCTTTTCCACCAACTGCAGGCTATGCACGTGGTATGACAGGAGTTGGTGAGTAGGTAGCGGCTAATAGTGACATACAGTACAAGAGCATGCTGCTCGCCATACTGTTGTCAATGGGCTGTCGTATCTCTGGTCAGATCTTTTGCCCATACCTCGTCAGGTACAGTACAAAAGATCTTCCAGTATCGTACGGACTGGCTCATTTGGGCGAGAGTATTCCCCCTCCCGCCTTTGTGCGGGATTGTTCCCGGCTTTGCTCATTCCTTCAGGTGACTACTGAATTATTGAGAACTAAGTGCCTTGTGCTTGTAGCCTTGCTGCGCGGGTGGCCTTCCCTGATAGCTTGTATCCGCAGCTGCGGGAACAGGCGGAGTACTTCACCATTGGGAGGCATTTCCTGCGGGAACAGCTTGCGTACTGCGCGTAAGGACGTCACGTCTCTGAGCATGGTGGGTCCTGCGAATCCAGTTGGTTTCTGCGCAGACGTCTCTCTTCAAGGTGAGTCCTGTGGGTCCAACTGGGCTCTGCTGGGACCTACCTCTTCAAGTCCCCCCAGTCCAATGTTCTTCTCATGAGTGTTTAATAAGTGAGGTGAACTTTTGGACTTAAGCAAAGGGTTTTTGAAAAGGGTTTAGTTTTAAGGTTTTCCATGGGGATTCTTCCCGCGGAAGTCCTTATGTCACTTTTGCAGAAATTCCCGACTTTCCTGCTTGATCTTTGGGTATGATGCGGGTAGGTCTGTAACCTCCTCGCAAGTCAGGAGCGTTGAGTCACACTTGTGTGGATTCTCCATGAGGTTTTGGTAGTTTTGAACATAGTGATCAATTATGTTAAAACCACCAATTCCATCTTGAAGCTTCAAACAATGTAGTTCTCGACGTTCCCGCTATGCGGGGATGTTATTCCCGTTTCCGCAAGCATTGCCCAGAAGATCCTTCTTGGTTTCAATTCCCTGCGGAGCGCTAGGTATGTGAAGGGTTTTGCCTTGACACTGTACCCGCACTCGTCTTACGGTTACTTTACTTCCAAGGTATTCCTGGCGTCAATTCCCTGCGGGTGCTAAGTATGTGAAGGGTTTTGCCTTAACACTGTACCCGCACCCGTCTTATAGTTACTTGGTCGTCGAGGTATTCTTGGCTTCAATTCCCTGCAGGTGCTAAGTATGTGAAGGGTTTTGCCTTAACACTGTACTCGCACCTGTCTTACAGTTACTTGGTTGCCAAGGTAAGGGGTATTTTCCCGCTTACTTTTGAATCTTTTTGAAATTTTGAAATTCGAAGAGTTGGTGAAAGGATAAGAACAGTCCAAACTGTTGAAACGTCGTCCGACGGTTTCTTCTGACTGTGTCAGGAAGTGCAGGAAGTTATGGTGACGTGACAGTACATGGTCATTCCAGATGCTTTTCAGACGCGTGGGCGCGATTTTTCGGGCGCGTAGCCGCGAAATTAATGGCACGCGTCCTTTCAACAGCTGTTGCCAGCTTGCACTTTGCCACGTGTCATAGTTTCATTGCACCTGCGATTTCTCTCTCTTCCGCATTAAATTCATCGCATTAATTGCGATGAGTATATAAAGGGGGAGAGGGTCTCTTGTAATTCACACTTTCACTCTTCTCTTCTTGTAAACGATTTCCGGCGAATACTTTCTGCCAAGCATTCTCCTGAAATCACTCTTCTTTACCTCCAAACCATGTCTTCTACCTACGATTTTGAAGCTGCTGCCGAAGAATCTGACGTGCACGTCGAGATCCCGACGTCTACGTCTGATAAAGACGATAAGAGCACTGCTGGCGAATGCCAGTGTGCTCTTCCGGCCGACCTCTATCGGTACGTCGTCCGGAAGTTCATGCTCGAGTCGTTCGAGCCTGAGTTTCCGGAGCCACACCAGACGGTGTACGATGCCCCCCAGGGCAAGATAGGGGTGTACGCTGCATTCTTCGTTTATGGGAATCTCAGGTTCCCATTGACGAAGTTTGTATACCATGTCTTGGAGAGGCACGGCGTGCATCTGACGGAGGTACACCCGATGGCGATCGCCAAGATCCGCCACTTTGAGTGGGTGTGCCTCATTCTGGGCGTGGAGCCCCATGCTGACCGGTTGATGACCTTCTATTCTTGGAGGTGCATCCAGGGGTGGTACACCTTGGTCAACCGGATCAAGGGGTTGAAGATCTGCGCTACCGAGCGCAGTCTTCGGTCGTGGAAGCGTGAGTTTTTTTATATCTCCGCTCGCGTCATCCCCCTTGCGATGACCTTTAAGAATGGGAGAGCACTCCCCGCCCTTCACGCCCTCAACTACCAGGAGGCGGAGTGGTTCGCCAAGATCTCCCGGGTCCAGACTCCGGTATACCGCTTTGCGGAGTCTGGGATGGTGATGCTTGGGATGAGCCGGGTGTGGAAGGAGGCGTCACAGGTTCCCATCGTCCTCGAATACGGTTTGAACTCTGTTCCTTACGATATGCTCTTTCTTCTTTGTTTATATAAGTTTGTGTTCTAACTGTTTTTCTTTTATTTCAGAGGGGAACGACTTGCAGTCGCTCCTGCATCCGCGGGAGGCTGATAGTCCTGCTCGGATGGGTACTCGTGCTCTAGATGAGAACGAGTTGCCCATCCTTGAACAGACGGCGGATCGGTTCGTGGAGGTCTACCCGCCAGGCCACGAGATCCTGAGCGCCAGGCGGCCAGGTAAGGAGTTATTCAACCCTCGACCCCTCAATGCTGAAACCTCTGCTGGAATTCCTCTAATCTTGTGTTCTGATGAGGAATCCGCAGATGGTCCTCCGTTGGTGCGGAAAAAGAAGGCTGCCGGCGGGAAGGGGAAGGCGAAGGTGGCCTCCACTGCCGATCCGGTGCCTCGGTCTGATTCAGAGACTGAGAGCGAGGAGGTGGCGGGGAACCCTGGTGGTGATAAGACCACTGCTCCGGAGGCTGCGACGACTGTCACCTCCGGAGAGCCCAGGATGACGACGGTGTGCGGTGTAAAGAGGCCGGCTCCATCGGGTTCGTCCCCGCCTGTTCGCACTTTTAGGCTCAAGAAAACCCGTAAGTACAAACTTCCTTTACTTTTAACTTCATAGCTTTCCATCATTAATACTTATCTTCTTTGTGCAGGCGTGGATGCTACCGCATTCCAGGGTGGAGCGGGGAGGAGCACCTCCGGACCCATGACGGTAGGCTTGGTCAGCCTACCTGAGGCGATGACCCAGGCGGCTGCGCCTGCTTCAGTTGGTTCAGTTGCTCACCCAGTTGAGCCAACTGTTCCAACTGTGATGACATCACCGCCGGCTGTCAGTGCCATATTTACTGAATCTTTCACTGAGCCGGCGGTGACTGTTTCTGCGGACTCCTCCGCAGCGGCGACCACAGTTGTGAGTTCACCTACGGTGAGTTCACCTCCGTTGGTTTCTACTACCGCGGCGGCCTTCACCATGCCTCCTCCGTCATCGGCAACGACGGCCGATCCTTCAGGTATGCTTGGGGCTTCTCGCCAACCTCTGCCTCATTCCCATCTGCCTGACCTCTTGGATGGATTTCCCTTGGGTTCAGGTGATGGGTTTGGCGGCTATCGGCCTGTTGTCGACCCTACAGGTGCGTAGGGTTCTTTTGGCCTTTTTTTTTATCATCTTTTCCTAACTGCTTTTTGTTTTTTGCAGTGTCGGATTCCAATGAAGTGTATGTTCCACGATGGAACATCCGCCGAGGAACAACCCTTCGCACGCCTGTGGAGTGCGTGGAGTGGGCTCGTCACGCAGCTCCCAGTGGTGCGTTGGGGGAAGCCATGGCTAGCTACCAGGAGGGTAGGCTAACCAATGAGCTTCGGTTTCTCCTGGCCCGGATGCAGCCGCGCGTCGAGCTGCTTTGTCGTGAAAACGACAAGTTAAAAGCAGCTCGCATTCAAGAAGTAGCTCAGGCGCGGGCTGTCCGGGAGGAGAATAGGAGGCTTACCACAGTGGCTGCGGAAAAGGAGAAGGCCTTCAAGGCCCTCGAGGTTGAAGTTCAGGCCCGGCTCGAGGCCCGTTCCAAGGCTGCCCAAGCTTTTAACGAACAGCTTCGGCTGGCTAAGGAAACTGCACGGAACGCAACCGAGAGGGCCACCAAGGCTGAAGCTGTTGCTGAGCCTTTACGCCTCGAGAATGAGGAACTTAAAGCCAAACTAGAGGCGCTCCAACAGGCTCATGATGCCTTGGCGATGGAAGACGCCAAGAAGCTCCAAGAGATCTTGGACCAGAGGGGGGTGCTTGACCATACTGAGCGGAAGCTAAAGGGCGTTGAAGAGGCTGCGGCTAAAGAAGTGTTGCTTGCCAACCTTAACAAAAGTGAAGCCGAACGCGCCCGTAACCAAGCTCAAGCTGCCCTCCAGGAAGCTCTGGTTACCAAGGAATGGCTTCTTCGAGAAGCGTTGTCTCAGGTAAGCTTAGCTTCATAATGTCTTCACGCTTTTCTTTGTAAATAGGAAAGGTTTTGATACTTGTATATTTTTTTTTGTAGGTTGTGCATCGAGTCTTCACGGACACATCATACGACGATGCCATGAGCGCAGCCCTCAACGCTTCTCATGAGGATGGGGAAAAGGCCGGCTTCCTGCTTGGTCTAGGGTTCGTTGAGAAAGGCATCCCGCCTTCCAACTTCCCTTTGTATGATGTGGATACTGAAGCTGTTTATGACCAAGCAGTGAATCAGTATGCCGCCTTCCCGCATCCGGTGGTGGAGAAGGTGAACGAAGTTGCTGCTGCTGATGATGGGCTAGCTATCCTTAAAGCTTTCCTTGAACCGCCACGCTCTACTGATGGTGCTGGTCCAAGTGGAAGTGGTCCTGAAGCTTGATCCTGAAGATCCCTTCCCACTGTTAGGATAGGTTTAGCTTGTATAGATTTATATTCTTGTAGGCGGGTAGTTACCCGGCCATTCTTGTAATGATTATTATGAAATATAAATCTTTGTGCGGGTAAGACCGCTTCTTTCACTGGATGACTTGCTTTATAAACGTTATATGACTTGCTCATGCATACTTTAGTTTAAATTAGCAATTTTCCAAGTGTTTAGAATAAGTTAACCTTTGAACGTGGAAGATAATAGGTTGAAGTTTTGCTTCCTCTTTCGTGATTGTGCGGGTAGGACCGTCACTTGCACTTAGTAGGATGGCTAAACTTTACCTATATCTGACCTGCGTGGAGGTTTTCCTCATCTTTTTAGAAATTTTCTAAGTGTTTAGAATAAGTTAACCTTTGAACGTGGTAGATAATAGGTTGAAGTTTTGCTTCCTCCTTCGTGATTGTGCGGGTAGGACCGTCACTTGCACTTAGTAGGATGGCTAAACTTTACCTACATCTAACCTGCGTGGAGGTTTTCCTCATCCTTCTGTTAGAAATTTTCTAAAGTATTTTGAATAAGTTAACCATTCGACGCGCGGTTGTCAATAGGTTCGGTTTCCTCTCATGATTTGTGCGGTTAGGACCGGCACTTTCATTTAGTGGGATGACCAAAGTTTACCTATGACTGACCTGCGTGAAGGTTTGCCGTTTTTTGGGTTTATGCGGGTTTTGCCGCCTTCCCCACGCAACGACTTTCCACGTAATTATGCGGTGAGTACCGGCATCAGTGTTGAATAAATTAACCGTTCGACGCGCGGTTGTTAATAGGTTAGTGTTCAGTTTCCTCTATCATGATTTGTGCGGATAGACCGGCACTTTCATTTAGTGGGATGACTGAACTTTACCTTTAACTGACCTGCGTGAAGGTTTGCCGTTTTTTGGGTTTATGCGGGTTTTGCCGCCTTCCCCACGCAACGACTTTCCACGTAATTATGCGGTGAAAACCGGCATATCAGTGTTGAATAAATTAACCGTTCGACGCGCGGTTGTTAATAGGTTAGTGTTCAGTTTCCTCTATCATGATTCGTGCGGATAGACCGGCACTTTCATTTAGTGGGATGACTGAACTTTACCTTTAACTGACCTGCGTGAAGGTTTGCCGTTTTTTGGGTTTATGCGGGTTTTGCCGCCTTCCCCACGCAACGACTTCTTTCACACTTATGTATGCGGTGAAGACCGGCATATCCGTGTGGAAAGTTCATAAGTATAAATGTAAAATCATCAGCGTCGATGTTCTAAGGAGAATCATTTCCATTAGAAGTGGCTCTGGGCCTTTTCTTTACAAATTTGGAATTGATCTACATGCAAACTGTGTAATTGAGCTCCCTTCCATGTTGTTGGGATGGGAGTGCCATCGAGCCGATATGCACCTGGTTCGGGATCTCGTTGTTTACGCAGTATGTAGTCTCCGGCATTGAAGCTGCAATTTTATTCGTGTTTTCCCCAGCTGGGGTTCTACACGCATCAGCCTGCTCAGCGTTCGTTACGCCACGAGGTGTGCGAGCGTCCCATCTCTGACAAATGCTTCGACGATGTCCTTTACGTCTGTGCATTCTTCAGTGTTGTGGCCTTTTGTCCTGTGAAAGTCACAGTATTTGCTCCGATCAGCATTGTGACGATGTCGGATTATTGGAGCCTTTGGCCATGGGAGCTCCTCAGTGGCGAATATCTCGGTGACGCTTTTGGTGAGTGGCGTCCATCTGGAGTTCTGGTTCGACTGTACGTTATCCCTTCCGCCTAACCGATGTTGCAAGCCGGATGAGGTGTCAAAGTTTACCCTTGACTGCCAAATGCCTAGCTTCCGCTTTTTGTTTAGTCGGGCGGTAAGGACGTTGTCTTCTCTTGTTTTCTGGGTGTAGAGGTTTGTGCTCTGGGGGAGATCTCTACCCAGTTGCTTCTCCGTTTCCGCAAAGCGTTTAGCTGCTGTCATGATGGCATCCCATGTGGATGGCATGCCATCTTTACCCGTTAAGGTGCGGATGAGCTCTGGGTCGTTCGCGCCCTGGATGAAAGCAGCGCGAACAAGATCTTCGCTAATATTACCCAGACTTAGCTTCTTTGAGTTGAAGCGAGTGATGAAGTCTGGCAAAGATTCATCTTCCTCTCGAATGCATTTGAGGATTGTCCATTGCTCTTCGGTATACTTTCTTTGTTGGCTGAAGTGTTGGCTAAATTTCTGCTGGAAGTCTTCCCAATCGTAGATGTGGTGGACCGGTAGACGATCGAACCACGCTCTAGCTGCCCCAACAAGCGTCATTTGGAACATGTAACACCACGTAGGTTCCGTCCAACTACTGACGGTTGCCCCCGCTATGAACCTGTTCAAATGATCGTCTGGATCAGATATACCATCGTAAGTGCCGATGTTGGACATCTGTTTGGCACTTTTCGGGACGATTGCTTTCTCAATGTCCCTTGCAAATTTGGACGTTCCCGCCTTTGCAGCAGTTGGTGTAAATGTTTTGGAGAAGTCACGTGGGTTTCCACCCGCGTTTTTTGGTTTGAAGGTTTCTCCAAAATGCCTTCTCGGTTGGGAGTCCGTTTCCTTACGCTTCCCTTTCGCCCTATGACGAGGGTTTGCGTCACTATCGGATTCCTCCGAATCATCGTCAAAGTACTCTACGAATTCATCAGCCTGTTGGAGTAAACGTAAGCGTTCATCCAACTCAGCTTGGAATTCTTTTTGACGTGCTTCCTCCCACGCTTTAACTTCATCGAGTGTCTGGCGGGGGAGTCTCGTTCTTTGTCTCTCTAACTGGGTATCGGTGAATCCCAGTGAGCGATTATTTACTGCACTTGCCCCAGCTTGGGTAACTGGGGTAGTGTTCGTAAAATTTACTGCACTTGCCCCCGCTTGGGTAACCGGGGTAGTGTTCGTAAAAACTGTGTAGTCGCCGGTATTCCCCTCAGTAGCTGGGGTTGTGGTTACCGGAGTTTCTTTAACCATCTTTCCAGAAGTTTGAAAAACTGAAAAGAAATGAAGTTCTAGCTTTTATGCACGGATGGCGCCAATGAAGAAACACTAATGGACCCCGGGCAGATTACAGATAATCTGGGGGTTAAATAGATGTTTCCCACGAGGGGTTAGACCCGGCAAAGATGGTTCTTCTGATAACCTGCAAAACAAACACCGTGAGCTCGTCACTGAGAAGGGGGGGTACCTCCTTGTGACCACCCTCCGGCGTGAGAATCAGACTAGATTGCTCTTGAATATAAGTGTATATTAAGAGATTGCTAGAGCAGATATCAGGTATAAGATGTAAGATACAAGATAAGATGAGATGATCATACCATTTGGGGTATTTATAGCCGAATGTAGGTTTCCAAGAGGGTATAGCCGGTTGAATAGTATTCCTGTTCTACCAACTGTGGCCTACGCACGTGCCATGCTGGTAGGCAGCGGCTGACAGTGACCAGGCCTGCTGTGTACTATTCCTTTTCCACCAACTGCAGGCTATGCACGTGGTATGACAGGAGTTGGTGAGTAGGTAGCGGCTAATAGTGACATACAGTACAAGAGCATGCTGCTCGCCATACTGTTGTCAATGGGCTGTCGTATCTCTGGTCAGATCTTTTGCCCATACCTCGTCAGGTACAGTACAAAAGATCTTCCAGTATCGTACGGACTGGCTCATTTGGGCGGGAGTATTCCCCCTCCCGCCTTTGTGCGGGATTGTTCCCGGCTTTGCTCATTCCTTCAGGTGACTACTGAATTATTGAGAGCTAAGTGCCTTGTGCGTGTAGCCTTGCTGCGCGGGTGGCCTTCCCTGATGGCTTGTATCCGCAGCTGCGGGAACAGGCGGAGTACTTCACCATTGGGAGGCATTTCCTGCGGGAACAGCTTGCGTACTGCGCGTAAGGACGTCACGTCTCTGAGCATGGTGGGTCCTGCGGATCCAGTTGGTTTCTGCGCAGACGTCTCTCTTCAAGGTGAGTCCTGTGGGTCCAACTGGGCTCTGCTGGGACCTACCTCTTCAAGTCCCCCCTGAAATAAGGTGTTTTGTGGTTCAACATTCAGTTTTAAGGCTTTTGAAGTATGAAATCAGGTGGGTTTTGTGTTCAAGATTCAATTTTGAATTGAGTTCTTGATTTGGGTATTTCTGTAAGTAAATGTGTTGATTTTTTTATTTTTTTTGGTTCAAGATTCAGTTTTTAGTGTTTTTGATTAAATTTGAAAAATGTATAGTTGTAGTGAAAATGTGATTGTTGTTACTTGATTTGAATTATTATGTGTTTGATCGGTTTGTTGAGGTTGCTGAAACAGAGATGTGTAGGTTGATTGTAGGTTTGATGTTGTAGTTTGGTAGATCTGAAATTCTAGCCCTAGGTGTTGATATTATTAAATTTTGTGAATAATGTTGGTGTTAGAAGTTGTAACTAGGTGAATTTGAGTTTTGTGAATAATGTGGTATATGATTAATTAGATTTGAAAACTAAGATGAGAGGAAACTTTTATAAATAATGTGCAAGTTTTCACACTGATAAGAGATAGGTACAAGTACTCAATGCACATGTAACTGAAAGGTACAAGTGTCTAAGTAACAAAAAGTACCAACTGATAACTGACTATGCTATGGAACCTGTATTATTTGGGCCTTTGGGGCAATCATTATCGGGTTTGCCATTTAAAAGGAGGTGGCGGCGCAGCTTGTTGTCCGCTTTCCCACCTCTCTATTGTAATTGGATCCTTTTGTTCAATATACGAGTTGTTTAAAATAAAAATAAAAAAATTACTAGAATGTGTAGATAATTACTGTTTTTGGGTGAACACCCCCCCCCCCCCCCCCCCGGGCAATGAATGAGGCGATAGGGGGGGGGGGGGTTTGTCGCCTGTATATGCTTGATGAATATTATTATTATATTTTTTTTGTGGTATATATATATATATATATAGGGCTACAACACCACTACACCCCTAAAACAAAAATCTACCCTTTGGCTTACTGGGCGCCACATGGCACAAACCGCCCCATTTTGTAGCCCTCCACTACACATAGCCTAAAGTAGGAGGCTTCTAGAGTTCTTTAAGCCTCTTGAGTAGTGTAGAAGTTTCTGGAATTTTTCTATTGGTTAATGTGAATGACATTTTGTTTCAGTGGGTTCAGTAGCTGTTAAGTTATCCAAGTTGTGCAATTTGTTATTATTAATTTTCGACATTTTGTGGGATGCCGGCACAGCCACACGTTGCTACCTCTATGTACAAGAGGATGCCGTCTAAGGATGGTACAAATTCAGTTGATCTAGAAGATGATTCTGGTAAATATCTCATCATTTGTCATATAATGTATATATATGTGTGGGCCCAGAAGGAAAAGGGGGGTGGAAGTGAAATTGCACTAATTTTGACGTTACTTTACTAATTTCATTAAAATAACGTTAAAGTGGCGGAAGCTTATTTACTACATCTGACCCTCCTCAGACCTTACCATAACTTGTACGATGAACGGTTATTTTACTATTGGTGGGATTTACTGAGTACGATGATGATGATCATGATGATCTGATTATTTGTCATATTTCTTCATATTCTTGTTTTGATAAAGTCATCATTAATAAGTTTGGCGATGCAAAAAGTTTTCACAAATGTTACAATTTTTTATTTATTATTATTATTATTATTATTATTTATTTGCAAAAAATGTAGCTTCTCAATAATGTCTTAACGACTTTGTAATTACACTAACGTTGCTGAAATTCTTGTGTGTTATGTGTAGGATTTTTGGAGGATGATATGGTCCAAGAGTATTCAGATCCACCGTTAAGACGTTCTCTGCCTCATGTGCTTGTGGCAACCATTGTCTCTTTTTTATTTGGTTACCATCTTGGGTTCGTTCTCAATCTAGACATCTTTTGTTTTCATTTTCCACACATCTTAAACACAAATATTTGAGCATGATTCTATATCAATTCCAGAAAAAAAATCCTCTTTATATAGTGAAATAGTTTGTAATTCGAGTTTATTTGACGTTTCTTTGCAAAAATGTGGTTTTCAAGGGTAGATTTCATATTCCTTCATAAAGGTTGTAAGATCATATTTATTCAACTAATTGATGAGTAACGTGTGCCTTGTGCATTAACTTATACATAGTTAGCTAACTATGATATTATCTTAAGTTTACGAGGGGGGGCATATAGGCCTGTAAACGAACCTAACGTTTGATGAACAATTGTGAACCAGTCAGTAGGAAGTTCGTTTATGTTCGTTTATTTAATAAATGAACGGACATGAAAAATTCAGTTCATTTAGCTACATGAACACATATGTTCGTTCGTTTACGTTCACGAACCATTCATCTATACTATCTAGTATCAACGAACTCAGGACTATCAATGATGCTGACAATTCGTGACCTGTTTAAGACACGATTAAACCTGTTTATGGAGAAAGTACACTATTTAATTATATATTTTTTAAAATAACTAAAATTAGTAGGCTAGCCTCCATCATTCTTCTTGGTACATGAAACATGCAATTGTGTTATAGACAGAGATAATAAATCGATAAAAAAGTTGTATTCATGTTTGATACTTGTGTTAATCGCGTTGTCAGTGTCCTGTTAAACACGATAAGACACTTTTTGCCTGCCCTTGAATGAATGGACATAAACGAACCTGAGCATGTTCATTTTCTTAAGAAATGTACAAGAAAATCCGTTCGTTTAGTTGCTCGTGTTTTTTATCGTTTGCTTGGTTAAAGTTAAATGACGAACACGAAGATGCTTCGTATGTGTTCATTCGGTTCGTTTACAAACCTATGTTCTTATATGTGCAGGGTGGTAATGAACCACTTGAAAGTATATCACATGATCTTGGTTTCAATGGGAATAGTTTGGCTGAAGGTATTTTTTTTTTTACATTTTATTAATTATCACCTTCTATCTAATTATTTGCATATAAACTATAAATCTTGACCTTACGAATGTAAATGAAGGCCTGATAGTTAGTACGTGTCTTGGTGGCGCCTTTGTTGGATCTCTGTTCAGTGGTTGGATTGCTGATGAATTCGGCCGCCGCAGGACTTTTCAGTTGTGTGCTTTGCCTATGGTCATCGGTGCTGCTTGCAGGTAATAATAATAAGGGTCAGTTATTCTACAAAGAAAATGAGAAGAATGAGAAGGATTTGTAGCCACACAAAAAAACCCCTCAAAATTAAAAAAAATAAATAAAAAAATCATAACTCAAAATTTAATAAAAAAACGAAAAAAGTAAAACACACAAATGTTTCCACCGTCTTTCTCGTTCTCATAAAAAAAACACAATGGTTAGTGAAAAACGTCGTGTTTTTTTGTTTATCATTATGTTTTGTGTTTATTTCATCATTGATTGTCTTTTTCCCTTGACATTGTGTCAATTTTTCTTTATATTGTGTTATATTACTCAACATTGTGCTATATTTTGTTCGGCATTGAGTTAAATTTTGCGATCAATTGTGTCCTTTTTTAGTTATAATTGTGTCTTTTGTTCATTTACGTCATTGTGTCTTTTTGTCATTTTTCTTTATTTTTTCGTCATTTTTTTTATTTTTGTTTTGAACGGAATGATGGTGGAAACATTGTAGTTTGTAAATTTTTTTTGTTTTTTATATATATTTTGAGTTATGATTTTTTTTTGAATTATTTTGAAGGGTTTTTTTGTGTGGTCACAATCCTTCTCACACTTCTCATTTTTGTCTCTCATATTTGCAATTTAAAAATGTGGCCATGAAACAATTTAATCGATGTGTTTACATTTGCTAATAATTACTTGTTTCAGTGCAACAACCAATAATTTGGCAGGGATGCTAATTGGGAGGTTCGTTGTTGGACTCGGGCTAGGGATTGGTCCACCTGTGGCATCTCTCTATATCACAGAGGTTAAGTAAGACTACTTGCTTGCATATTTGTGGGTTGGGTCTAAACGGGCGGGTTGACCTGGAACAACTTTGTCCTTTTTATTTATTTATTATTATTTTTTTTGTAATCGAATAGCGTGTCAAATTGCTTTAAATTTAAAATTTTGCTAATCGGTACATATAATATAATAGCTATAAAATAAATTGTCAAAAACATGTTTACAGTTAGGCACCATTCTCCAATACATAAGTCCAAGCAGGTTGGCTAAAGGGTCAAAACAAGAAACTAATCTTAATATATTACTACATGAAATGAAATTTTAAATAAATTCATAAACCTTAAATGTTTTTGAATATAAGCAATGAACGGATGACGAGTCAAGATAGGTAACATTTTGAGCATTGGAAACACGTTTTGGATGAGTTCCATTCACCTATTTGGCCCGTTCCCTTATCAGTCACAAAGTTTATTTGGCCCATTTGTGAAAAAACATAACCCAAACAGACCCATTTATTTAGGTTCTTTATTTGACTAGTTTTGATCCGTTAAAAGATATACCATAACCAAATAAGTCCCTACTAGGGGTGGCAAATGTGACCCATTGGGCTGTATTAAAAGTATATAATGGGTCAAACTAAAAAAAGAATTTGATTGAAACGGGTCAAAACGGTTGACATTTCTCGAGGTTTTTTTTTTTTTAATTTTTATGGAACGAGAAAAACATAGGAAACTTTTTAGTACTTTTACTTTTTTAGTTTTTGATTTATATTTCGAGTTATGATTTTTTAATTATTATGCTTGAATTTTTTAATAAGGGGCTTTTGAAATGGGTCAAAATGGGTTGAGATTTCATAAACCCCCTCATCAAAAAATTCAAAAAACAGTTAAAGAATCATAACTCGAAATATAAATCAAAAACTAAAAAAGTAAAAGTACTATAAAATTTCCTCTGCTTTTCTCGTTCCAATAAAAAAAAAGTTGAGAAGTTTTGACCCGTTTCAATCATTTTTTTTAAGTTTGACCCAATTTGAGCCACTATATACATTTTAATATAACCCATTCAACCCAATGTATCACAATTGCCACCCCTAGTCCCTACATAAGTAGATTTGTTTAAATCATCTCTCTATAATTTTTTCGTGATTTCTTGCTGGTTTCGCCTCCTTCTGTGCGCGGTACATACGGTAGCTTTATTCAAATTGCAACTTGTTTAGGGTTGTTAGGGGCTCTTTTAATAGGGATCCCGGTTAAAAGTATCCCAGGCTGGTAAGAAAATAGCTAAAAGTATTATTACGCTTTTTTTGTTTTCTTAGAAAATTTGTATTTTAAGTTCGTCATTTGAATCTATGTGTATAGGTGGCGTGTTTTGCTTTTGGTTATCTACGATACCATCTACAGTGCTTGCTTTAGCTATGATATTCTGTGCAGAAAGCCCACATTGGCTTTACAAGTTTGCTTTGATCTATTTTGAGAAAAACCTTAAAACGAGCCGAGCCGAGCCGAGCTAGTTTGAGCTTGTGTGAGATACCTTAAACAAGCCAAGGCTTGACTTGAGCTCGGCTGTGCAGTGTGAAACTAATACATAGAAGTCCAAAATAGTTAAAACTTAAAAATACACAACGCTCGATGAGCCTAAACAGATCTTCCCGTACAAGGCTCAAGCTTGGGCTTGATAACTAAACGAGCTTTATTTGAGACTTGGGCTTGGTATGGTTTGGCTCGTTTCGAGTGGTTTTACTAATCCGATCTCAAGTAGCTCATGAGCAGCTCGCTCGTTTGCACCCCTACATGCATGTGTTTCTTTCGTTTAAAGAATCACTATGCTCTGTTATGCATTTAAAAGACCACATATTACTTGCATATTATATTATTATGTTCTCATGTTTTTCAATGTGATTTTTCTCCAATGCTTCGTAGAGAGGAAGAAATACAGAAGCCGAGGTGGAGTTCCATAAACTTCTAGGACCTGCAAATGTAAGATCAGCAATGGCAGAGCTGTTGAATTCTGACCGAGGGGATGAAAATGACACTGTTAAAATTTCAGACCTGATTTACGGGCGTCATTTTAGAGGTAACTTTGAACTTTGAGTACTTATTATTTTTTTTAGTATATCGATTATAAATTTGCTTTAATGTTACCAATAGTATATTGCTTCTAGTATAGTATTTCTACACTGCTATTTTCTTATATTTTATAACAGTTTATTTTTATTTATTATTTATTTTATTTATTATTATTATTTATTTATTTATTTTTTTGAGCTGGGGGTCTCACTGGAAGCAACCTCTCTACCGGACCCTACAAATAGCTTTAGCTATATGTGGGATATGCTGGGTATGATTGTTGTTGTTTTGAACTTTGAGTACCAAATTTATATAAGATAAATACTAAACATAATACGTGAAAGTTAAAATTATAGAGAATGTGTTGTTGAAATTGTCTCATTGAATTGAAGTAAAATTTGGTGTGTAAAGCATATTCCAAGAATATGCTTAAACACACAAATGGTGTAAATGGTACACCGGGCATACGCTGCATATTGCATTGTTATTTATTCGCTCCTTTTGCAGTTCTTTTTATTGGATCAACCTTGTTCGCTTTACAACAGCTATCAGGAATAAACGCCATATTCTATTTCTCTTCAACTGTATTTAGAAGTGCGGGAGTTTCTTCAAACCTTGCAAACGCCTTTGTCGGATCGTGAATCTATTTGGTAAATAACCTATCTAGCACCTTGGTTTAGTAATCAACATAATGATTTACGAAATTAATTTTCTTTCAGGATCTTTTATTGCACTTGTGCTTATGGATAAACTCGGGAGGAAGGTGCTCCTTCTATGGAGCTTCTTTGGCATGGTAATTTTACTATTTTTTTTAATGCATAATCTACATTGCTATTCCATTATATGGAGCGTGTTTGTATGTGCGTTTTAAACTGATTATATTTAATAATCAAAATCGCAATAAAATGCGCTGTAGAAGATGGTGTTTGAAATAATAAGAATTTGATTATCTAAAAACCAATATTGTGGTCTCAAGTTGGTTTTAAAAACTTAAAAAGAAACATTTAATAATAATAATAATAACACGCAAATTCTAACATTGCATGTTTTAAAAAGCTGGTTGTTAGCTCCAAAACGCAAATCCAAAACTAAATATGATAACAATGATAAAGTTTGTAAAACATTATGAAAATTTC